>NC_133664.1:166885727-167185727 GCF_037893015.1 Macrotis lagotis
TTAGCTGAATCACTTTGTTTTACCCTCAGTATGATTTCCTTCTAAATTATACTTCTCCTACAGCTATACCTCCTTTGGTTAACTGGTTAATGACCTATAAGTGTGTCATTTTGTCCTAATATTGAACACAAAGTACTCAGGGATTGACCTTAGGCCCAAACCAGAACATATGGTATAGACACATTATTGTCCAGTAGTATGTGTATGCAAACTTCTAACTCAGATCTAATAAGAATATTGTGTCTGTCATCAATTAATTTATATTATATATATAACTTTATATCTACTGAATTCTTGAATATTCATTCATATTATATATATATATCCAAATGTAGACACATCCATATAAATATTATAAATTATATAAGTATATATGTAAATATATATACAATATAATATCTATCTATCCATCTCTGTATCTAGAATGGAAGTGTGGTATAGTGGATAAAGAGTTAGTTTCATAGCATCTGGAAGAGTTGGGTTTATATTCCACCTCTGACATTTAATGGCTATGTTACCCTGAGCAAGCCTGGAGGAAAGAAGGCACTTAACATTTCAGAGCCCTAGGCAATACTCTAAGACCATAAAGTGACAAGCAGGAACTCATCTGTATTAGTAGGGGAGTTACTGACCAGAAGTTCTCTACTGTCCCAAAATCACAGATATCAGAATACACACACACACACACACACATACACACACACACACACACACTCACATATGCATATAAACACACAGGCACACAGTCAGGAGTATGTACATATGTATATATATATATATATATATGCATATATTTACACTCATACATATGTATCTTTAATTTGCCCTCAACAGTAATAGATAATTGAAAGGAGTGGAGTATTTTTGTGGGAAAAATAAATCTTAAAAGACAATCTCAATATCCAATATTTTTATTATTGTGTTAAATCATTTTCTTGTTCCTTGTTTCCAAAATGTACAAAGAGATATTTGGGTATTCTCAAAGACTCTTCTATTATGTCCTGGCAATCTGAGTTTCCTCTGCCTAGTGAAGGTAGTAATGACTGTAACAGAAAGAAGGAACACAGGTGACATATATTCATGTGAGTATACTATATTTGCCATTTAACTAATTTGAAAATTGGTATGCTGGAAGGAAAAAGTAGTGAAAAGAAGAATTTATATGAATCAATATTAAAATGAGAATAAAACAAAATATAAAAACCACCACAAGAAGCAAGAAAATTGAGCATTAGACATCTTTTTTCCACACTAATAACTCTCAGAAGCTTCCCAAAAGAGGAATTTTTAAATTCTTTACAGTTCAATTACATCTGAATCCAGAAGACAAAAAAAGAGAAGATCCAGACAAGGTAAAATTTTTTTTATGAATACTTAATTTTATTCCTTAAATGTTCACTCAATAACTCTCTCCCAATAGGTTTCCACACACTAACCTTTGGGAATGTGCCAGCAACAGCAGTACCCCCCTACTCCCGGGCAGCTACCTACCCTACAACACCTAGTAAACCCTGATTCTTGAATTTGTTCAACCATGAAAGAGTAAAAACATGATATCCTCTCCCTGTGGAAACACATCAATAAGAGATCTACTAAACTGCTCAAATTCTATTTGGAGCAACTTCAATTCTGCAAGAGTGACAAATGATGATTCAGTCAAAGAAAGAAAGGAAGAAACTGGGGATAGGGGACAGGAGTTCAGTAGTAGTGGCTACACTGAATCTGAAGGAAAAGGTTCTGAAACCTAGCTGGGACCAGTCTTTTCCTCCTCAATTGCTACTTAAAGCAGAGACCAGGACAGTAAATATTAAATACATCAAGATAGCAGGAGGAAGAAGAAAAGGAGGAGAAAGAGACTGAGGTAACATCACGCTGGCTATATCCAACAGAAAAAGAAGAGTCAGAAAGCAAATTATCAAGGAATTAAATAAAAGAAGCTGATATGCCGAAGATTTCAAGAGAAAGAAAATTATGAGTACAGAGGGAAAAAGCAGATAAATCAACAAATAGGTTTTTAAAAGCTAAAAGAAAGTCAAAGAACTATAATATCAACAAACTACAAATATAAATTCTATAAGAGGAAAAATTACTTCTAATAAAAAATAAATGCTATGAACAACATAGAATGATGTAGAATGATAAAAAGAAATTCCAGTGTGGGTTCAAGAAATTATATTCATAAGAGAAAAATGAAGAATATATATATATATATTATACACACACACACGTGTGTGAGAGATTAATTTTTCTGCAACACAAAACTACTGAAGTAGAGGGAAATTTGTGGACATAAAAGGAAATAACAGCAAGGTTAAAAAGAACACATTATTTCCTTTCAAATCAAATGCTGCCTTAGATGTCAGATGTATATAGATAACAAAATTCATTTGAAGGGATAAAAAAATTTTGAGTTGCAAGAGAAATAATGCAAAAAGATAGGAGTAAAAAGGGTTCAAAAACTGAAGTTCCATTATAACCCTTCCTGGCTATCTCTTTGGTATCCATCAGGTCTTCCCTACCAATATATTGAACTCCAATTTTTAAAACCACTTTGGGCTTTGAGATATCAACTTTGGCTTTATTATGACCCATTTCAAGCTTCAAAAGTACCACTTCGGGGAGGCTAGATGGCACAGTGGATAGAGCACAGATTCTGGAGTCAGGAGAACCTGAGTTCAAATCCGACCTCAGACACTTAATAATTACCTAGCTGTGTGACCTTGGGCAAGCCACTTAACCCCATTTGCCTTGCAAAAACCTAAAAAGAAATTATCACTTCATGGTCATATCTAAGTTTTGCTTTCACCTCTGGTGCTTGGCTTTATAATTTCTCCTTTCTAGTTTTCTTTCATGTGTTGTCTTCCTCTTTTAGAATGTAAGAAGGCAATGTGAGTCTTACTTATATCTATATCCTTAGTATTTAGCACAACATATTATACATAATAAGCTCCACTCTAGCACCTTAGCCAAGAAACCCCCCCCCCCAAATTCATGACAAGTTAACACAACCAAAAATGACTGAAGAAAATAATCTCTGTATATTCTCCCTGTCTTTTTAATACTGTTTTTTATCCTTTCCTTCCTTATGACTAGAATGCCCTTTCTCTAAGATTGTTTTAATACTTCTCATTTAAAGTCAAGTTCTAATAACCTCTTCTATTAAACCTTGCCTGATCATTTTTAACACACCTTTGCACTTCATTGAGTAATATGTATCATTCTTATTCACTTATCATCTATGTTCACTGACTATGTGTCATATACCTACTGGTTTACAACAACAGGTAATTTCTTGCTTTCCCAATGGCTGCTTCACTTTTTTCTAGTGACCTTGGTTTAAATTGTACTTTCTGCCCTTAAGTCCCCTTTCTAAAGCTGATATTCTATGCCCCTATTATTCATTTTAGTTTAAATTAACTTGCTTCTTATAAATTAATTATTTCAAGGATCTGCATTTATACATTATATTAATTTGGGCAAGGTGTTATTTATCATTCACCAAAACACACTCTCGCAAACACAAACATGGGGATGTGGACCATTCAGCAGAAGGGACATAAGTTTCATTTACATGTGGATTGGGGTTAATTTATCAGTCGATGACATAAACATACTTAGTATTCTCCTCTGTTAATAGATAAATCAGGATTTTTTTTAATTAAGAAATTTTCAATTTAGTTTTAGTTAGTTAATTAGTCTTATGTTTATATCTATAAGCTCTGTGAAGGAAATTACAGTTTCTTTTCTTTATTTTTTAAAAAAAATCTCCCTCTATGTGTCCATATAGCAATTTCTAAGTTGTTTTTTTTCATGATTAGTCAGGTCGATGGACAGGTTGGCTGCTTTTATACATGACTGGATGGGTAGATGAATGACCATGATGCAAAGAGGCAGTGATGATTGTTAAAGTCACTATTGTGGCATTTTTGTTGAAAATGGTAAAGAAGGGGCCATAAGTGCCCCTTTCAGAGTATCATCAAAAATAATAAAAAGGAAAAACATTTTAATTAATACTAATAGATATACATGGTAGAGTGTATTATGTAATAGATGGTTTCTCTGTATGTCATAGTAGTATAGAATACATTATTTCAAAATTTAACTGTGTGCTGAACAATATTGCCTTTTTAATATATTTCAGATAGAGAGATTTAAATAGGTACAGCTGAGCTCAAGATTGATGAGTAACTTTATGTAAAATATGAAGGGAAAAGTGTTTCATTTTCTTTACCATATTAGAATTGGGTATTTCCATGCTGTATTACTGAAAATACTGAAATAATATATTGGAACATTCCTTTTTTCCTGATAAGTTTTCAGGACAGAATTGGGAAGCTCTTATGAATTTCCTAATATTGTGACATAATAGCTTATAATATAGATGTAAGAAATATTTTTGCTCATATGCCTTGATATCTATGTTGTTCATTGATTGCATTTTTTCCACACCAAAGATTAAGTTACAAACTATGAAAAAGAAATGATAAATCACATTCCTTTTCTTTAATATATTAGAAAACTGCTGAGAACAAGTTTCTCTGTCTGCCAACACTTGCCCATAAGTCATATAATGTGGACATAATACTGTGAAAAGATATTCAGACATAAAATATCATCATGATTTATCCAAAAACTAAAATTTAAGTAAAATAATATTGGAAATATTTTAAAATATTAAGCAAGACATAATCATGCAAAAGTAAATTCACAACTCTTGGACAAAGATGGACCAAACCAAGAGCTATGCATTACCTTCAGTGAAGCAAACCTGTATGTACTTAGTTTTTTCCACCCACCTAGAAGAATTTATACTACAGGTTTGATTTTTTTTCCTTAGTGGTGGTTTACCTATGAAATAAGGCTAAAATTTATCCTTTTACAACAAGTAATATCATCTCTATGTTATGTTAAATCAATGGAAAAGAAAATTAACATTTACATACAACTCTTAATAATAATTTGAATTGTTATATTGCTACTTTGGTGCCTCATTTCTAAAAAAATACCAATGACTTCTTGAGTACCGGCCAATGGAATATGAACTCTGGTAAGTCCTCAACAATCAAGAAAGCCGATAAATTGAGTACAGCTACATGGATTTGATATCTGAAAATTAATCTAGTCAAGTATGGAGAACTCATCAAAAGTAAGTTGCTTTAAGGTTGATGATTTTTTTAGCCACATACCTAACAAAGGTAATTTCATAAAGGGTTGTCAGAAAGGGAAACAGCAGACATTTCAATGGGCTACAGTGAAGACAAGACAAATGCCAACAAAAGCTCTGAGCCTAAAAAATCTCTTTACAACTCATTTTCTTGTCTTACCTTCTCCCAACCTTAAGATACTTGAAATTACTCTCCTTGAAATTCAATTTTTTTTAGGGTTTTTGCAAGGCAAATGGGGTTAAGTGGCTTGCCCAAGGCCACACAGCTATGTAATTATTAAGTGTCTGAGACCAGATTTGAACCCAAGTACTCCTGACTCCAGGGCCAGTGCTTTATCCACTGCACCACATAGCTGCCCCTCAATTTTTTTTATAAAGTGTAACTAAGTAACAGAAATCCTACTTAATGTTTAAATTATATGTAGAGTAATTTTTATCTTGCCAAACCTTGCTATGGAGCAGATGTATTACTTTAAGTTTTCTTTTTCCTAGATAATTCTATTATCTAAAAAATATCCTTATTTTTTTAGGTTTTTGCAAGGCAAATGGAGTTAAGTGGCTTGCCCAAGGCCACACAGCTAGGTAATTATTAAATGTCTGAGACTGGATTTGAACCCAAGTACTCCTGACTCTAAGGCCAGTGTTTTATCCACTACTCCACCTAGCCGCCCCCTTATAATATCTTTATTTCAATTCCAGTCTAGAAAGATTATGTCACTTCACTTTTCAGACAAGATTCACAAGTATCAAAATTTCAGAAGCAAAATCTACCCAAAATACATACTCAAATTATGAAATTCAAATAGATGCAAACAATTAAAAAGAGACTATGGTGTGAAGGGCAGAACACTAAAAAAAAGTCCTATACATTAGTACTCTCCAAAATTATGCAACAATATAATTTTGGTTTCTATGTTTATCTTGATTCACTTGACTTTGAGTAGACATGCAGAATCACTTTATGTAACAGAACAGAATACAGCATCTGTATAACAGACATTCATCACTGCCACACAACATCTTAGAACATTAAAGATGACTTCCAGTCAATACTGAAAGGGAAATTAAGTAGGCAGAATGGAATTCTCTAAATTAGAATGTCCGTGAGATGTTAGAGTAAACACATCTGCATATATCAAAAGGAAAGTCATTTAACAAGTTTAACATGACAAAGACATGACTATGAAGGAAGTCCTCCTTTCCAACAAATGTCTCAGTCACTATGATTGATGCTTTGATTTTTATCCATGCCTACAAAACATAAAATTCCATTTTATTCAATTACAGATCATAGTGATCAATATTTATCTAACATATAAGACTTGGAGAATTGAAAAATTGTGTTCAAATCTCTGCAAAATAAATGTGTTTCTAACTTAAAAAATTTTAGGAGTCCCAAGTTACCATCTTATACATTCTCTTACTCTTTCTGTTACTGTAGCTTCCTGGAGGTTCTAATTTCTACTATATGTTTTCTCTTTGTGGAGGTGTGTATCTGAGTGTGGATATATATGATGTGGATATAAAAAATCTCATAAACATTCATTTCTTCACCAAGTCACTAGAGACTGGGTGGCAAATCTATCATCATTGCATGCACACAACTCAATGTGCTTATCCACAGCAATTTGGTATATGAAAAGTAACACATCATAGTAGCCAAAAAGCAGCCAACACAGTGTTATTATTTTTGTCTTAAGTAGAAGAATCAAGGGATTGATTAAATTCAAATTGAATAGACAATTTTACTGCAGACTCATTGAACAGCTAGTTTGCCAAAATCAGAACTACAACAAATAGCATGAACATCTTTGCATCATTTCCATAATCTTTTCTCAGCATTTTAAACCAATCAAGAGACCATGAAATTCTTTTCTACTTATAGTCTTATGCTACTGCTATGCCAACAAAAGTGAAGAAAGCAACCCAAACATAGGAACATTTTCCCCCTCAAAATGGCTCCATTCAGATTCATTTTAGATGAAAGTTTTCTTTTTGATCGAAATAAAAGAATTGCTTTCACTACCTTTTTTGTAAGTATAGTTTAATATATACTTATTTTTATCCCTGCATGATAATATAGTGTCTTTTTGAAAAATTATTACATTTCTGACCTAAATGCTAAATTCAAAGACTCAAATATATGTTTCACTTATCACCCTGATGCAATTTAGTTATATAGATATCCATAATCTCCCAGGTTTGATTATCTCTATATCTATACATCAATGGCATTTGAGAAAATCAGTAAGACCACAAAATATATGCCAATAAAGGGGAATGTGTATTAACAACATTTTTGTAATGGAATTCTTTAAGCATATCTCAATTTTAGTGGAAGTAAACAGGAATCCAAAAATTCCCAGAGAAAGTTAGTCTTTTCTGAACAAATTCTGTTAAGGATTCACTAGGAATTCAAAATGTTTAGATTTGCCTATATAAATCATTAAATCAAAAATGTCATGATTTCATGGATCTGGGAATATCAAAATTGTGTGTAGTCATAGAATGTATTTTTGTTTTTAACATTAATTAATATACATGGAAAAGCACATGTTTATATCTTCATGGATGTATTCTGGGAGACATAATGATCCAAAATGGAATATATACATATGTATATATATATATATATATATCTTATTTAAAAATTAAAATATTACAAAAAATTAAAAAATTAAAATTCAAGTAATTATGTATGCACTATTTCTATATGTTGACTTTATATTATGTCATATGATCAAATGAGAAGGAATAATTTGATCACCTTATTTTTACCTGGGTCTTCTTACCTAAGTTGCAAGTACATTGGTCATACACAGACCTCATCCACCCGACCTATTCAATTTATAACCTATACCAATTTTTTTAAGGCAGTCTGGCCCCACTTATGATAATTCAACCACATCGATGTCAGACTTAATATGAATACCTGATCAGCCTAGATCTAATGAAGCTTAAACCTTCCAAATATAAGCAATTTGCCTACTTCAGCTTTCCCCATTAGAAGTAATTATTCCCCACCTTGTTAGTCTAATTAATTTTCTATGATTAGAGATGATCAATGGGGAAAAAGTGACTCTGATGCTTATTGAATATCTTAATGAACTATGGTACTGAGTAACAGTGCTTCTTGATTACCACATGAAAAATGAAAATGGAAACTATTCTGATTATAGATATATGCATGTAAATATATATATACATATATATACATACATATATATCAGAATGTGAAATATTTCAGTTCTTTAAAGAAAACTCATCATTTATTATATGGCAGATTAATTGTTGTAGAGATGATCACATTTAAAGTCATATGTCAGTTACACAGACTGAAAAAATATATCTTCAAGACTTGCTTTGTTCTTTATAAAATTGAAATAATTTGGTAGAGTGAAATATAAATATTTTCCTCCAAACATATATTAAATTAGACTATGATAATATAATGCTCCCTGTAAACTGTAAAACCTGGATAATTTTGATAGAAAATGTGATTAGAATGAGTATAAAATAAGGCATAAAACAGAAAGAGAAATGCTCACCAAAAATGTCTACCACTGTCATGGAGGACATACAGCATAAAGTTCAAGTTGAAGAGAAATTCTTTATATATAGTGAAGTCTTTCAGATGTTTTTGTTTAGGAATAATATAGGATTTTTCAGTTCTGGAACAATGCAGAATTTCATAACTGAAACCCAAAATTGTTAGAGTACAGTCTAACAATCCACACAGAGAAAGCCAAGTGCGTGAAATAATGCCTATTGCCGAATGGTATTCAATTTGATGGAGTTTTATGTATGTAAGTATATATGTATACAATATAATACATGTCAGTATGTATACATACATATACACTGATAGGCATATACACAAATACATGAAAATATATGCATATATACATATATGTGACAATCACTAAGATTCTAAATAAATGGGGCCTAGAACTGAAAGGAACGGAGAAAGTGGGCTATATTACATCTGAGATATTAAATATCCCATGATCCCAATTCTCTCTCTAAAACAAAATGCCATCTTTTTATTACGAGTGTTTGATGATGATACTTAGTTGTGAATCAGAGAATATAACAGATTTTGAAAAATTTAAGGATCACACAAAGCACAATGAAGAAACCCATAATGCATATTAAATAAGCCATATCAAATTACTGATCAAGAATTTCAAACATATTATTAAAGATATATCACAAGAAAAGGTTGATCTCATATATGTGTACATATATATATATATATATATATATGTAGTGAGAGTGAGGGATAACTCACAATACATAAACTATATTATTAACCATCTAATATCAGGAAATATAAAATAAGATTCTAGTACAATGGGTAGATTCCCCCATAGAGAATTAGTTGGAAAACATCAATTGAGCAGTATAACAAGTCATGGAGAAGTTGTTATTTGTACCACTGAAGGCAGGACCCAAGTCTTCAAGATGAGAGATTCATTACAGTTTTGAAGTATTCATTTCAGCTATCCAATATTATTATATTCCATCAATAATATATAATCTCTAAATTAAATCATACATGTATTAAGTATTTCAAATAATTTTGCTTTGATTGACTTTAAGTTGACAGGGAAGTTGGGTATTAAAATGGATAATGCAACTGGTAAGTCTAATACTTAGGCTTGGAAGATTTGAACATTAACTGTCTCCAATAGTTACTAGGTGTGGTCAAGTCACTTAACCTCTTTCAGTTTCAGTTTCCTTATGTAAAAATTGAGATAACTAGAGCAGCTACTTCACAGGGTTGCTATTAGGAGAAACTGAGCCTCATAATAATGTTTGTCCTTCATTTTCAAAGAAGACTATGACATCATGGAGAAGATGACATGACAAACATGTAAACTTAATTTGAGTGAGGCAGTGCTGTGCTAAGTCACCAGCCTCACTTTCTCCTCCAGAGCCATCTGGGTTTAGTAGCCAGATATAAATCCAGACAACTGGAGATGGCCCTGGTTGTGAGGCAAGTCAGGGTTAAGTGACTTGCCCAAAGTCACATGGCTAGTAAGAGTCTAGTGTCTAAGGTCATATTCAAACTCCCATCCTACAGAATTCAAGGCCAGTGCTTTATCCACTGTGCCACCTGTGTAGCACATGGAAAACCTTAAAGCATTTGACAGAAGACTGAAGACACAAAGACATTAGAAGAATTGATTTGAATCCAGAGCTTTAAAATTCAAATCCTTTTTATTATATAATGCTGCACTAATCACAAAAGTTTCTGAAATGTATTTTCTAATTATAACCATTGATTTAGCAGAAGCCAATTAAATGAATGTAAATTGGATTCCTTGAAGTAAAACCAAATAATTGTGAAATCAAGACCTTGGTAACATGAATTTTAATGGGAATAATTTGCTGTTGGAGAGTTTTGCATTTTTATTTACCTAAAGAAAAACAACAAAACACAAGTTTTATATCTGTTATAAAAAAGATTAAAATGATAGAATTAAATTTTAATGGTAAAGTCTTATCATAGCTTCAGCTAACCCAATAATATAATTTCTTCATTATTAAGCATCGATATAAAGCTTTTGTCACAAATTTTGGTTCAAACAAAACTAGACAGGATTATTAAAGTTTTATAGGACATTGTAATTTGACTGCTTCAGAGATTCAGTTGGGTCACAGAATTGGATTTAAGGGCACTAGGTCAAATAGCAATTCAAGTTAACAATAGGCTCTTTAATATTCACACAGAACAGATGGAACCTCAGTTTTTATTAGTTCTCATCTGAAAAACTTGCACAGTAAATTGCATGACACTCATTTCATCTAATTCATATGGGCAGAAGCATAACCTAAGATTCTGTGCTTTGCTAATTTTGAAGTTTTAAAATTAAAAAGGATTGTAATTTAAAAATCACTAACATATTTGTCTCGTTCTTGATTTTACTTTGAATACATGAACAAGAATGCTAGTTAGTTTTGAAACATAGCTTGCTGCTAATGTGCACAGCTTTAAAACAACAGACTCTACTTCAAAGAAATGCAATACTCAACACTTTGGCCTGCAATAGTCCAGATTTTGTAGTAATGTTGATTCCATATCCATATTGGCAACACTTTGTTGTTTTATAAAGCACATAGAAAAATATCTTGTGAAAACATTTAAATTCTCTAGGTATTTCTCTTAAAGATATAATTTTCCTACGTTATCATGATATTAGACATTGACTTGTTGAGTATCAACTTGAGTAATTCTATAAGCTGTATAACTTTAGCTAAATATGACTTTATTTTACAGCAAAGGGAAATGAGGACCAGACAAGTTAAAATGACAGGCACAAATTCAAAAGTATTAGAGGAAGATTTGAACCCACATCTTCTGATTCTACAGTCAGTATTTTAATCTACTTTATGATGGCTATTTTACCACATAGCATAACATTTATTCACCCTACTTCCTATCTATCCATCTACACCAAGGTGTCAGTACAGAGGCAGAGGAGAGATGAAATAGAACTCACTTGAAAAACATATTTTTGTTATTTTACCTCCGAAAGAAGTAGTAAAACAGAAGAAAAGCCTTTTTTTTAGGTTTTTGCAAGGCAAATGGGGTTTAAGTGGCTTGCCCAAGGCCACACAGCTAGGTAATTATTAAGTGTCTGAGGTCAGATTTGAACCCAGATACTCCTGACTCCAGGGACCAGTACTTTTATCCACTGCGCCACCTAGCTGCCCCAAGAAAAGCTTTTTCTATGAAGACTTGGAGGCTGGGGTTACCTAAATTTGGTTGAACATAAAAAAAGGTCAATGGAAGCTTTCAAATGTGAAAAACAGTTGATGTGATTTCATTTGATGCCTCATTGACACATAAAAATGCATATTAGAAAATGATCTCCCTTTGAATTTTGTGACACATGCTGATTCCCTCCCCACTACAATTCCTCTTATATAATCTGAAGAATCTTTTTTATCTAATCCATGACAAACTATTGAAAAACAAATATCAGAGCCCATATTCATTTATCTGATTTTAAAATTATATAGGCAGAACTAATTATCTTAACTAGACCCTAAAAATAAATTGTAAGCAATTAATCTAATATGCACATATTATTTTTTATGAATATGTTTTATGATATTATTACAGAAAATTGTTTTTACTAATTTAATTTCTTAAAAGATATACATTTCTTTTTATCAAAATGCCACCTTCCCAGTCACCTAGTCAAGACTTCAAAACCATTTTTAACTCTTTTATCTGTCAAACACAGCAGCCAAGTAGTCACCAAGGCATGTTGATTCTAACTCAATAATATCCCTTGCGTCTACACGCCCCTTGTACTTTCATATTTTCACAACCCAAGTTCAAACTTTTATTTCCTCTTGTACTAGCTACAGTAATGACCTCTTAAATGGTCTCCTCTTCATATTCTCACATCTCCAAAACATCCTTCAAAAACTTGGCAACATCCTATTCCTAAAAAAAAAAAATCTGACTAAATCACTTTATTTAAAAAAAATCTCTAGTTCCTCATGTCTAATATGAGAAAATAAATATCCCTTGGCTTGGCATTCATAGTTTGGACATTCTAGTTTGATTCTAAATTAAAATTCTTATTTCTAATGACTTCTCTTCATCCCCAAGCTAAAATAAACTAAAAACTATTTCTCTATTTCATCCTTCCTTTTTTCCCTATATTTGGGCAGATCATCCTTAATGACTGGAATGTATTTTTTCTTCATTGTTGACTGTTGAAATCCTTCATTCAAAGCCCAGTTCAGATGCTACTATAGTCATTCCACAAATCCTTGCTTTTAAATTTTATTATTGTAATATACATATACAACTCCTTTTTATCTGCCTCACAGGGTTGTTTTGTGATTCTAATGAGATAAAATATGCAAACTGTTTACCTTACCACTCCCTGCTGTCCCTACCACACACACACACACACACACACACACACACACACACACACACACACACACACACACACACACACACAAACATTTTATTTGTTAGTTCCTTGATGGTAGGATTTGTAAACCTCTTTGTCCATCTCCACATACCTATTTTCTGACTCAGAGCTTTTATTATTGTAAGGTTCTTTTGGGTTACAAGGTGATCATTTGAAGGAGTATACATATAGACTCAAGCAACATCAAAGAAGGGTATGCCAGTTTGTAGTAGATAATGTTTCCATCAAAATACTGAAGTAAAAATTAACCTACAGTTTTGTGAATGTGGAAAGAGTATTTTAAGTCTGTGGATATGAGAATGTGAAAATTAGAGGTAAGAAAAACAGATGACCAACAGTAATTATAATGTTTGTCCTTCATTTTTGAAGAACACGACATCAGGGAGGTGATGCCATGACAAGCATGTGAATTTGATTTGAGTGATGGGGTTCTTGTGCTAAGTCATAAGCCTCACTTTCTCCTCCAGAATCATCTGGGTCCAGTGGCCAGATATGAATCAGGACAACTGGAGATGGCCCTGGTTGGGGGTGTAATCAGGGTTAAGCGACTTGCTCAAGATCACATAGCTATTAAGTGTTAGAGGCTGGTTCCAAACTTCCATCATCCTGATTCCAAGGCCATTGCTTTATCTTGTGTACCACCTAGCTGCTCAAATGGCTAACATTATGAACCTGGGTAATATTACAATATCTATACAATGTGAAAATCAAAGTATGTACAAGAATCATAATAGAGTAAGTTTGTGAGATGTTTCATAAAGAATTTCTGTAATAAAACCATATTATTAGGGATTTGCAGTTTCACATCTTTCTCCTCTTTTCTACTTTGTGTTTTCTTTTTCTGTTGTTAAATTATGAATAAAAATTAAAGTTAAAATTTTTGAGATTAAAATAAATTAAATTTTAAAATTTAAATAAAACAGCTATAGTAATAATTTGATTTTATATATTCTCATCATTTTTCTATCCATGTTGCAACCCTCCATGTCTATATGAAAGAAACAAAATGACTGAGGGAATACAGGACTGACCTCACTTCTAGTATGTGAACAATGGAGTATTTTATGGTTGCATGAACTGAGAAATAGTCTCATAGCAGTGAAAATATTATTTTTGTTGTCCTTGATGTTTTTCAGTTACATTCAACTCTCCAAGCTCCCAGTTAGGATTTTCTTGGCAAAGATATTGGAGTGGCTGGTGATTTCCTTTTTCCAACTTGTTTTACAGATGAGGAAGCTGAGGCAAACAAGGTTAAGGGACTTGCTCAGGGTCACACACCTAATAAGAGTCTGAGGCCATATTTGAACTCAGGAATCAGGATGACCAGAGTGAAAATCCAGATTCAGATACTTATTAGGTGTGTGATCATGGGCAAGCCACTTAAACTGTTTACCTCAGTTTGATAAGCAGGAAAACAAAATGGTAAACCATTCTAGTATTTTTACCAACTAGGGTCATGGAAAATTAGACATGACTGAACAACAAGTTCCTGTCTCTAGATACATCACTCTGTCCACTGTACCAACCAGTTACTTATTTTATGAGTCAAAAAATTTAGTTCCCAAAATGCTTGTAATTCTCTTAATTGCATTAACCCTTTAAATGTTTGTAACAGCATCCACCACCGATTTAGCAACTGATTAATCAGCACTTAATATGCTAAAAATCCTGTGACAGAATGTAACTGGAGCTACAAAGAATTAGAATGGAAGTCTTTACTTTTTATTCTTTGGAAACTAAGTTGAGAGGATATTGTAAGAGATGGTCGAAGGGGCAGCTAGGTGGCGCAGTGGATAAAGCACCGGCCCTGGAGTCAGGAGTACCTGGGTTCAAATCCGGTCTCAGACACTTAATAATTACCTAGCTGTAAAAAAAAACAAACTAAACTAGCATTAGGTATTGAACCCAATGTCAGTACAATAGTCAGATATAGCAGAAATTGGTTATGATGTCTTAAATAATGGTATTGTAAAATGGTGTTGACTGGGGTAGTACACAGGAAGAGATGTAATTTACTATTAACAATGAGAAGTATAAGAATGGAGGCTGAAATTTATTTTCAAGCGATCTCTTTTGGTAGAAGGGGGTTGTGAAAATCCAGGTTTAAACAAAATGGATTGGATTTGATAGGTAGGCAGGTAATTTCAGACAAATCCAGCCAGCAAATTTGAATTGAGCAATTATTTTCATGGTACTGTGCAAAAGACTGGGGATATGCACAAAAAAGTAAAGGATAGTCTCTTCTCCCAAGAATTTGGGGAAAGTGCAGAAGGAAAGCACAAGAAATTATGAACTTTAGCTGGTAAAACAATTTTGGCTAAAGTAGAGAATTTGTTCATGTTAGTAAAGAGGGACAAATATGAAAAACTGATTAGGGCCAGATTTTGAAGGGACAAAAAAAAAGAAAGTTTTTTTTTTCTATTGGCAATAGGTAGGATTAAATTTTAAATTAAAACTATAGGTTAGAAACAGAAATCTACACAAATAATAATCCTATATAATTTTAGGCTTCTCAGAGGACTTTGTGACATTTAAAAATAATTTTGCTCATTTATACAGTTTCCTATAAAGGATCCCTCAAATGTCAGAAGTAAAGAAAATTATAAAATAGTAAGGGGATGATCAAATCATTACAGAGGTCATTTTTCATTACACTTTATTTTAAGGAATGTGTTCAAATCTTTTCACCATTTTGAAATACCACTCTATTAACTGAACAGAATTAAATTAATTAAGCAGTTGCTGGATCTCAAAGATTTATCATCATCAACATCATCATTATTGAGATCTTTGTTGTAATAGAAATTCATTGCAATGAGATTTTGACCTACATAGCAAAACCCTATTCGCACAATTGTCATATGTTTCTTTAGATGACAGGTATAATTCACTAGTATTTTGTTTTATTATTAGCATGAGTGACAGAGAAAAAGATCAGTATTTAAAATCAAAGAAGTATTATGGGTCATTCAAATCATAGGATCGAGCTGACAGGTCATTATTTTGTTTGGGGGTTATTGATTTTTGTAGGAGAGTACAAAAGGTAACATTAAAGAACAATAGGGCAAATATGGCTTAACCTTACTCACCCCTAATACTGCATCCTTCTGTTTCTTTTCAGTCTTAATCCTCTTTACCTCCACCATACTTCATTTGTCTAACTTTCGTGTAACCACAGTCAGAGGCAAGAGTGGTCAATTCATTCCTGGGTGAAGATAAGTGAATTTTTGTTTTAAAAAATCTATGTTCATAAATATGTGTATATATATATATATATATATGATTAAACCCAAGGATTTTGTCTGGTTTAGTGCTTTTTATATTGGCCATATGGAATATATAGCCAAAGCCATAGAAGAAAAGTTATTCCAATGATGTGGCTGTTATTGAGATAGTTTAGATACTGTGGGTTTACAGATTTTTTTAAAGTATGTTTCCATGGGCAGCCCTAGGGCTACAGTTATTACTAAAGTGCAATATCAATTTCTCTTTTTCAATGCTAGGTTGTTGTTCTTTTTAATGGTTGGCAATGGAAACAATGGAACTACTTTGTCAAACTCTTATTCCCTCTGAAAATCAATTATTATAGAGGAGAATAAATGGTATATGGGCTTATATTAAGAGTCTAAACAAAAACCCAAATAGAATCAGAGCTAGACATTAAAAAAATTCAATATGTCTGGGACCATTTAACTTATTAAATTGATTTTTCATATTCTTCAATGTGGATATGTTTATTTGGGAAGGGTTATGCTAAACAGAGAAGCAATGTGGTATAAAAGACAAATCCAGACTTAGATTCAGGAAGACTTTGGTTCAAGTCTCACCTCTGACATATACTGTCTGAGTAAACCTGGGCAAGTCCCTGAACCTTACTCTGAACTTCACTCTGCCCCCAGGCATCTCTTTAGAACTCTAAATTGTATTGATGGGTTCTGTTAGAGGAAGTATTTCCTCTGGGGAGTTCCTACACTGTTGGTAGGGAGATTTAAAACAATAAATTCTTTTTAAGCAAGGTTCAGGAATTAGACACCAGATTGAAATTTCTTAAGTAAGAAAACAAAAGTTTTACTTTCCCAGTCACTCACAATGTCTTCCTTTTTTGCACTATGGACCTATTCTTTTTCTAATTCCTTCCTGGTTCTCTTCTACCAACAGGAACTATGATAGCAGTAAGAATTCTAAAGGGTAACTTTAAGGTGCTCAAGTTTCAGTCAGTCAGCAAAATGAACCACCACAACCACAGTCAAACAATACAAGGAATAGGCTAGAGCCAATAGAGTCCCTTACTTCTGCAAGGAAAAGATATAAATGTATTTCATTGGCTCTTTTCTCTGGGGCTGGGTTTGACCTTCATAATTACACAATGCTAAGTTTGGATTTTAATTTGTTGTTACTTTTTTGCTTATTTTTGTTGCTTAATTCAAATTGTTTTGAAGATTCTGCTCATTTTATTCTGTATCAGTCTATTTAAGCCCCTCCATGTTTCTCTGAATTCTTAATGTTTATTATTGAAGTAAATTCCCTTTGCATTCAAAGACCATAATTTGCATAGCTATTCAATCTATATTTCTAGTTCTTTGCTGTAGTATTGAATATATTTTGGTGTAAACTAGATTTTTCCTTTTATCTGATTAGCTACACTGTGGTATATACTTAAAAGTATCTCAGTAAAAGGTATATTTTTGTCATATTTTTGAGAAAACAGCTAGGTAGTTCAGTAAATAAAGTTCTCTACCTTGATTAAGGAAGACCTTAGTTCATACATGGCCTCAGTAGCTATATATCTTTAAGCAAATTACTTAATCTCTGTGTGCCTCAGTTTCCTGATCCAAGAAAGGATAATAATAGCACCTACCTCCCATAGTTGTTGTGAGGATGAAATGAGATGATATTAGTAAATGGCTTAGCACAATAGCTAGCTCATAGTAGGTACTATATAACCCTTAGCTATTTATCATTATTACTAAGTCCTTTCCAGAATCTTTAATCAATTTACAACTCATTGTTGTATCTCATGTCTTTCTTTTCATAGGTCCTTCATAATTGATTATTTTCATATTTAGTGATCTTTACAATTTATTATGTATAATAAAACATCAGCTATTTTATTTTGCACTTGATTTATCATTAGTGTTTTGGAGAAATATTTCATGTAAGTATTAATAGTATGAAATTTGGTTCCTATACCTTGACCATTTATTCATTAGAGAATGGTCCTTGGACTATTTCACTTTTCAAAACTCCATCAGAACCACTGAAATAAAATATTTAAATGTTTGGGTGTTAGGTTTTTTTTAATGCTTGCAACTATTGCTGTCAAATAACGTTTTTCTTTAGGAAAAACCCCAGCACATGTTGGGTTCAAATTTTCTCTACTAAAAACAATAAATTTGTAAGGAATTTAATTCTTTGCTATCTATATCTTTACTATCAATAAGTATTGAAAATTAGGGCTGAGAGAACTGTTGGGGTATGTATACTATAAGAATGTTTTCTTATCATAAAAGATTTTAAAATTTAACATTCAATTTAGATAATTGTAAAGGGGAGGGGCACATTTGCTGGGGCCCCTATGATCTCTTACAAAATGTTTCTAGGCATATCTGGATTACTATGCCTTTGCTCTCTCCTCTCTAGCCAAGCAAAGATCAATATCTTCTGTCAACTCTTGCCACATTAAATACAACCAAATTACTTCCACTATTTATATCTTACAAACCCAGCTCAGCTCTTCCAGTTTCTCTTCAACTGCTTCAAGTTTCTCTCTTAAGCCAAAATCTTCGCCCCCTCAATACCTCCCTCTTCAGCTGCCACAGACATTTCCAGTTTTCTATCTTCAGACATGCTGGGCGTCTGTGACATCCTCTTTCATTTTCTTCTCAAACTTACACAGAACATCTATTATTATTTTGGTAAATGATATGAGCCTTCAGATTTGGATCCCTAGAAAACGTTCTACTTTCCTCACAGACAATTCTTCTGAAAGATTCTATGAAAATTAATATTTTACTTGATTTATTTTGGACCAACTTGAATAGGGATACTGATTTCCAAAGGTTTCATGCTTCTGTGACACTGAATCCACAAATTTGTGGATTGTGGTGTGAGGCTGAGTGGGTGGATACAATGATGACTAGTTTAATGATTCACCCACCAAGAAACTTGAAGATTGAACCCATAGAGCTACAAGAGGCTCTTAAAGAGCAAATATAATAAAAAAAGACAGCAAGAAATCACTTGACTATAAAACACAAAAATTCCCATAATCCTATGGGCAAAATAACAATAGATGGATTTAATTTGAGACACATTTTCTACTGAAGAAGCTGTCATAAATTAAGTACACATGCAATCAAAACTGCCATATCTTAAATCTTTCCCTAAATCTTAGCTACCATGATTTTGAAGCTGAAAAATGAGAACTTTTTCCTTTTATTTTCTCAATTTATTTTTTTGTAAATAGTATTTTTCCAATTGCATATATAGTTTTCAGTATTTATTATTGTAAGATTTTGAGTTAAAACAATTTTCCCTCCCTGCTTTCCTTCCTCCTTCCCCACAATGGCAAGCAATCTGATATAGGCTATATTTGTGCAATTATGGAAAGATATTTCCACATTAGTTATGTTGTGAAAGAAGAAACACAACAAAAGGGAAAAGCCTCAAGAAACAAAAAAAGTAAAAATAGTTTCAAAAATAACTTCAACCTACATTCAGACTCTATATTTCTTTCTCTGTATGAAGATAGCATTTCCCATCATGACTCTTTTGGAACTGTCTTGGATTATTGCATTGCTGAGAAAAGTTAAGTCAGTCATATTTGACTATCACACAGTGTTAGTGTTACTATGTATAATATTCTCCTGGAAGAACAATTCTGAAGGAGCTACCAGAAGCCATAGTCAATACAAAAGACCCAATATACCACTACAGAGATTGATTAAAGATAAAACTAACTTTTTCTCATAATCTAAAAAATTTTAAATCTCAAGTGTTATGATTTATTCCTGATTTGTGCTGGTCTCTGGTAGTTCAGATCTGATGATGACAAAATTAGATGATCAATTAATCAAGAGACATTTATTTAGTATCTACTTTAGGCCAGGAAGCTTTCCTGGTGATGGGGATTCAAAAAAAGGCAAAAGACAATCTCTGCCCTCATGAAGTTCACAATTCAAAGTGGGAATCAACAATCTTGGACCATTTAACAGTTTAATAAATAAGTTTTCTTATCCACAATAGGGGCAGAGAATTTATGTGAAGTCATCATGATGCTTTAACTGAGGACAACTTAGTGCTCCCACTCATGCTATTGGTCCATGGTCAGAAGCCTGGGGAAGGGAATTGAAGCTGCTCAAGTATTTTTGTATTCAGTCAAACAGTAAGTCACAGTCAAATTGAATGAATCCTTTGAGAAAAGTATTGGAGAGTTTGAATGTCCCTTAAGGAAATGTACTGGCCTCATCTGCATAGGGCAAGTCTTAGGAGAGGCTAGCCTGGTCAATAGGGCAGGAATTTAAGTAATAGTGTTCTTACCACATGAAAAAAAGTGGAATTTTCTTTCTATACTCTATTTTAAAGGGGAAGAGAAAAAAATTAAGTAAAACAAAAAGTATTTTGTTATATTAAATGTACATGATGAATGTAGTTTGAAATATCATAGGATATCATAAACCACTGAATAAAATTACTTTGCTTTATAGGTGAAGCTATGGATGATATAATAAACTAGCAAAGTTAGTATTGATATCTAATTCTTCTGACCTGTATTGTTACCATCATGCTTCCTGTTTCATGTTTCCCTCTTTTTAGATTCTCCATGTAGACAAGATAAAATATTTCTTTAATTCCTTACTTCCAATAGTCCTAGAGGTGATGATGATGATGATGCTAATCCTTCATTTTTTTTCTTGTATTTTTTTGCAAGGTAATGGGGTTAAATGACTTGTCCAAGGCCATACAGCTAGGTAATTACTAAGTCTGAGGTCACATTTGAGCTTAGGTCCTCCTGACTCCAGGGCTGGTGCTCCATTCACTATGCCATGTCCTTCCTTCTGAAAGCAGACCATGCCATCAAGGAGATGATGCCATGACAAGCACATGGAATAGATTTGAATGAAGGGGGGGACTGTGCTAAGTCACCAGTCTGACTTTCTTTCCAGGGCAACCTCAGTCCAGTAGCTAGATATGAATCAAGACTACTGGAGAAGGCCCTGGATGGGAGGCAATCAGGATTAAGTTAAATAACTTAACTTGTCCAAGGTCCAAGGTCTTAAATGTCCAAGGTCCAAGGTCATGCAGCTAGTGTGTGTCAAGTATCTGGGGCTGCATTTGAACTCCCATCCTACTAACTCCAAGAACAGCATTCTATCCACTGTCTCACCTAACTACCCTAAAGGTATTTTAAAAAGAGCAAAGAAAAATGTAGGACCTGTTCAAGCCAATTACCCAAGTTGCCTAATTCCCTGAAATCTTATATGGATCCCTGGACTTTCTGGCCTGTCTTTGATATCCCTCCTGAGGGTTTTCTTCTAGATTATTCTTTAGTTTCTGCTTCACTCTACCTCACTGATTACTAATGATGTTGGATCTTGAAGTCTCTTTTTAAATTTTTTTCCCAAAAGGCAATGGGGTTATTTGCTCAAGGTTACACAGCTAGGTAATTATTAAGTGTCTGAGACCAAATTTGAATTCAAGTTCTTCTGACTCCAGGGCCGATAATGTTCTATCCACCTAACTGCCCATGATGATGAACCCTGAATAGTGATTATTAGTATATTTGAACAAAACTTGAACTTTTTTCAAATTTTGCTTGTTGTTGTTGAGTCATTTCTATTGTGTCCAATGCTTTCTGATTGCATTTGGGATTTTTCTTGTCAGAGATACTGAAGTGGTTTGCCATTTCCTTCTCTAGTTCATTTTATAGCTAAAAAACTGAAGAAAATAGAGTTAGATGACTTGATCACGGTCACAGGTCACATAGTTTGTATCTGATTTGTTGTATCTGATTGATTGTATCTGATCAGTTCAATTGTCTTTTACTTGGTCTTTGGTTATTTCCAGCAGAATGTTGGAGTTTTGATAAGCTAGTACATGAGAGCTGATGTGAAATTCCTGTGTGAATAGGTGCATTTCACAAACAATACAAACCAAGTTATATTTTATTGGTTTGCTGGTTTTCTAGACTTATTACAAATGGATGAGACATCAATAATATTGATTAAACTTAAAAATGTTTTATATGTACTTTTTTGTTTGTTTTTGGTTTCTTTTTGAAAAAGTTATTGTTGACTATTTGCCATCATACCACTGGTTCCAACTTGAACATTTTCTCTCCAGTCCATCTATCCTTACTCCAGAGAGTTTGTACACACATTGGGCAATTAGAGTGCTTGTTGCTTACTTTTAGTTTTGCTTCAGTGGTTATTGGCTTTATACTTTTGCCAATCTTTAGACACTTTCTCCAGTAGGGAATTAAAAAAAATTAACTTATTTTACCAATAAATTACTTTTTTATTATTATCTTCTATATCTATGTACATTATATAACTTTCCTTAAGCACAGACTTCCTCATGTCACACTCCTACTCAACCAGAGATTCCCTATTGTCCTTGAGAGAAACTGAGTTCAAATCTTACCAGATACTTACTAATTATATAATCCTGAATAAGTTACTATTTCTTTATTTGCCTCAGTTTTTTCAATTATAAAATGGGAATAATTATAACTTCTCTTCCAGGGTTGTTTTGAGAATAAAATGGGATATTTGTAAAGTATTTAGCAAACTGCCAATATATTATCTAGTATAAAATATACATTCCTCTGTTTTGCTTTTAAAATCTTTCAAAATCTGTCCCAACTCATCTTCTTAGCTTCATTGGACATAAATGTCCCTCATTTTCTACTAGCCAGTCAAAGTGATTGACACAACATTCCATCTCCTTTCCCCATATCTTTTCATCATCTTTTTCATATGGCTAGTAGCCACCCATGGCATCTGTGTCTCTCAGAATTCTCCTTCTTCAAGTTATAACTCAAGAACCATCTTCTATGGAATACCTTCCCTGCTTTTTATGATCCTAATGCCTTCCCTCTCAAAAGATTTTGTAGTTAACTGCTTTGTATCTATAGTCACTTTATACTTATCCAATATATCTATATATACATACTTGTTAGCTTACCTACATAACAATGCAAGCTTCTTGCTAAAAAGAATTGTTTTATTCTTTTTTACTAACCACAGAATCTTATAAAATGCCTGGGATGAAGCCTTCATAAAGGATTTGATTTTTGTTATTTTTAAAATTTTATTTATTTCTTTTCATCTATATGCACATGAATATTTTTAAGTTACAAAATTTCCTCCCCACTCCCTTCCCTCCACAGTGAACAGCCAGTTTAGCATTGTGCATATATTTTCATGAACATGTTTACAAATTAGTCATTTTTGGTATGAGGCATTAGGATTAAGTGAAAGAGATACATAACAGATAATTTTTATGAAGCATAAAGGCTTTCTAGCTAGTTTACTGGTATATTCTTAACATTATTATGTGCAACAAGGTCCTAAAGTACTTTCTGAATTAAAAAAAATGAATTATATTTTTTACTTTTGTTGAGTTGCTTTTCTTGTATATATTCTAATTCTTTGAATATTACTAACACTAGACCTTCAAGTAAATTTACTCAATTGCCCACTTGCCAATTCTTCTGGATAAATATATGCTAAATGTAATGTTTGCATGACACGTCATCTATACTCATATTTGTTTTCTAGTCAAATGCAATCCTGTTCTGATTAGGGTTAAAAATGTCTTCCCTCACCCCAAACACCCCCCACCAAAGCCATAGCTACTGTAGAGATCAGTTCTGTCCTTTATGTCAAACTGTGATGATCACCTCCCTCTCTTTAAGTCAAGTTTCATGTATCATGGTATGTCTACTAGCAATCCTTAAATATAGAGTTTTCCATGAAGAATCTGCATTTCTCAAATTCTTTTCTATAATCACAAAGGGTGAATTTACATTAGGACAGAATCTAACATCTTTTTTTTTATTAGATGTCATTTCAAAGTAAGGGATGGCATGGTTTAGACAGTTATCATCATAGTGATTAAAACTTAGACTTAAGTATGGCCTGTGATACACAACCTGTATCATCTTGAGCAAGTCTCTTAACTTCAGTTTCTCAGGAAACTTACTAATATTTACTTCTCAGAGAAGCCTGCATAATGGGTGTTCCTGCTATGAATGAAACCATGGGTCTGGCCAAAACAAAATTTCCTACTAAAGAAAAATAATACTTTGTCACTCCTTATATTTAAATAAAAATGAAAGAAATAAGGAATTGTGAAGTAATGCTTAATTTGCAAATGTGTGGTTTAAATTATTAATATCCTCCTGGGAGTTTTTTTTACCTGAGTGTTTTTTTGCCTAGATAAAATAGTTCAAGCTAAGAAACTTTGTTAAGAACAAAATTCCTTGAAACAAATTGTCTTTGCTTTTATTTATTAAATCTAATATTACTGAAAAGCAATGATTAAAGGGTTCATAAGAGCTTTTACTCAACATGCACATTACTGAATTCATGTACTCAGCATATAAACACAATTGTGTCTATTTATAAGAATAAAGCTCCTATTTGTAAAAGTAGGCTGTTCTTAAAAAAATGGAAAAATGCCATCTGTTCTTTGGGTAGAAAGAAAATCATAGCTAATGCCATAGTTGAAATGAGGTGACAATACTGCTATAATAAAAAAAAAAACTCATCAAAATTAAAATGGGAAAGCCCATCCAATCATTGTACCAAAAAAATCTTCAAAGAAGTTGTGGTTTTTCTCTTCATATTTTACTGCTTGCTGTGTTTTTCAATTAGGGACAATTTGTAACAAGTAAGACAAAAACACTGTCAGCATGACTCACATACAAATTGCTAAAAACATAAATTAGATTTGTTTGGCAACTAATCCTGAATTCTTTTGATTCATATGTTACAAATGTAAATCAAAGCAATGGTTTCAGACTGAGAATTAATGTAAGATGTTATACTTTGGAAATCTTCAATTTATCAACATCACAGTACCATGAATATGACCAATTTGGGGAGTTTTAGGGATTTAGAATATTTTTATCATGTCTAATGTATGTTACCTGAGAAATTTGAGATTACTGTTATTTTTTAATACTTTGAAGAAGCAATTTTACTTCCTGCTTTAATAAGATTGAATCTATCCAAAATGATATTTTTCAAATATAATATATATATATATATATATATATATATATATGAGAAAATATGAGAATCAGAGAAGGAAGTCATTGTAGGAAACATATGTGTGATGATTAATTGAAGGAGAAAGAAAAAATTTTTTTGTCACAGACATATGCTACAAACTACCTGAACTGAAAGATTTAGAGGACTTTAGGAAACAGATTGGTTATGAATGAATGAGAATGCATGTAGTTGAGAATGATATCTAGCTAATAAGCTTGGGTTCCTGGGATGTTGATGGTGTCCTCAACAATAACAGAGAAATTTGGAATGGGAGGGGAGTTCAGGGAAAAGATAGTAAGTTCAGTTTTGGATATGCTAAGTTTAAAACGTCTGCTAATTTCTAAATATGAACAATAAAGCCCAAGGGCAAGAGATAGAAAGAAAAAATTCATTCAAAGTAACTGTAGACAGCATAAAATTCTTGGGAATCTACCTCCCAAGACAGATTCAGAGCTATATGAACACAATTACAAAATAATTTTCATACAAATAAAGTTAAATGTAAACAATTTGGAAAAATATCAATTGCTCATGGTTAGGTTGAGATAATGTAATAAAATGACAATTTTACTCAAATTAAAATACTTATTTAGTGTCATACAAGCAAACTACCAAAAACTATTTTATAGATAGAAAAAATATTAACAAAATTCAATTGGAGAAACATATATAAGGAATTGATCAAAAAAATTTAAAGGAAGGTGGCCTAACTATACCAGATCTAAAACTATACTATAAAGCAGCAGTCATCAAGGTACTCCTGACTCCAGCCAGGGCTGGTGCTCTATCCACTGTGTCACCTAGCCGTCACTTGAAACTTGGAAATTAGTATGATTAAAAACTAGACATGGACCCACATCTTACACCTTGTACCAAAATAAGGTCAAAATGGATATAGAATTTGAACATAAATGACAATACCATTGACCAATTAAGAGAGCAAGAAATACACTATCTATTGGATCTATGGAATAGGGAGAAATTTACCACCAAACAAGAAAAAGAGAACATTATAAATTGAAAAAGGGATGATTCTGACTATATAAAAAAAGGTTTTGCAATTAAAAAAAACCAATGCACTCAAGAATAGAAGGAAAACAGAAAATTGGGAACAATGTTCACAGCTTAGTGTTTCTGATCAAAGATATTTCTTAATATATAGAGAAGTGAATCAAATTTATAAGATTACAAGTCATTCTGTAATTGATAAATGGTCAAAGATTATAACCAAGCAGTTTTCAGATAAAGAAATTAAAGCTATACATAGTTATGTAAAAAAATACTCCAAATTAGTATTGATTAGAGAAATGCAAAGTAAAACAAATATGAGCCACCACCTCAGATTCATCAGATTGGCTAAGATGACAAAAAAAAGAAAATGATCAATGTTGGAGAGGATTTGGGACTATTGGGACATTAATGCTTTGTTATGAACTGATCCAGTCATTCTGGAGAGCAATCAGGAACTATGCCTGAAGAGCAGTAAAACTGATCATACCCTTTGACCCAGCAATACCAATACTGGGTCTTTATCTAAAACAAATCATAAACAATGGGAAAAGTCTCACATATTCAGAACTATTTATAGTAGTTCTTTTTGCAGTGGTGAAGAATTGGAAATTGAGAGGATGCCCATCAATTGAGGAATGACTGAACGAACCATGGTATATGAATGTTATGGATTACTAGTGTTCTGCAAGAAATCATGAAGGAAGGGACTTCAGAAATGCATGGAAAGAATTTCATGATTTGATGCTGAATGAAGTGAGCAGAATGAGGATTACATTTTATATACCAACATTGTGAGATGATCCACTGTTATGGATGCAGTTCCTTTCAGCAGTTCAGAGATCAAGGACAACCCTTGGACAATGCTATCTACAATCAGAGGGGAAAATACCATGGACTCTGAATGCATACTATGTTTATTTTTTTTAAAACTTCTCTAATGTTTTTCCTTCCTATCTCATGGTTTTATTTCTTTCTCCTTAGTTCTAATTCCTCTTACACATGACTAATATGTAAATATGTTAAACACAAATGTACATGTATAACTTTTACCAGACTGGTGGGAGGGAAAGGAGAATGATAGAAAAATGTGGAACTCATAAATTTGCAAATGGAAGAATGCTGAAAAACTACCATTGCATGTAATTGGAAAAATAAAATAAAATTTTAATAAAAGAAGATGTCTGCTAAGCACTATACTAGACATGAGTGAGAGGCAATTGAGGATGCAGAGATCAGGACTACATAAGGGGCATTGAGAATAATCAGTATAGATGTGCTAATTAATCTATAAGGAACTGATAATTTCACCACATGAAGTAATAAAGAGGAGGAAAAGAATAGAGTCCTAGAGGATATTCATCTTTAATGAGCCTGAACTGGATGAAATTCCAGCAAAAACGATTGAGAAAGAGCAGCCTGTAGAGCACAGTCACCTAAACCACATAATGATTACAATGATAAAAATGGAAAGAACATACACATAAAATAAAAAAATGAATGCTGTAAAATAATAAAAAATAAACGTGCATCAAAAGCAGAGAAAAGACTTAAAAATCAATATTTCACAGAATTTGTAAGTCTCAAGGTATTACACATTGTATATCCTTTTTTTAAAAAAACCTTTCCCAATATATTAATCAATTGCACTAAATTTTCTTTTTCTTTTTGTCTTTAATATTTTTTGTTTTGTTTTAGTAGATAGCTGTGAGGGAAGGGGACAATATTGAGGGAAACAATGATATAAAAAACAAAAGATAGCAACAGAATTTTTTTAAGACAGACAGCTTACAGGAATAATAAACTTGATCATCTAAATTTAACTCTGATTAGAATACATATGGAAACTTAATGTGTTTTATTATGGGTACTACCTATAAAAAAGTATTGATCAGCTGGAAGTGTCTATAAGAAAGGAAAAAAATAGGAAAAAGGTCTTGATTTCATGTCATATGAAAATAAGTCAGTGGAACTGGAGATGGTTATCCTACACAAGAGAAAACTCATAGTGGATAGGTCATTTTAATTATCTCAAAAGCTGTCATGTAGAAAAAGTATTAACCTTGTCCCAGAAGATAAAGGAACAACATGTAAAAATTGAAAAGCAGCAAATTTAGACTTGATGTCAGGGAAAAAACTATCTAACAGTTGGAGTTATCTCCAAAATAGTTATCTCCTCTTCATTGGTGGACTTTGAGAAGAGGCTGGATGATTATTTGTTAGTGTAGATTCTTTTTTATGTATGATTTGAATTAGATAGCAGTTGAGATCCATTCTGACTCTAATTGCATTATATTGTGAAATATCTTTTTTCCTCTTCACAAATTGTAAGTCTTCATTCATCCTCAACTTTTCCTTGTCCCAGAGGTGGCCCTTCTTCTGGGAAAGATTTTTATACTTTTCTCTAACATCCTTCTTCGGTCAATCATGTCTTTTTTGTTTTTTTAAATCTTCAATTAAGTCTCCCTTATAAATAAATTTTCCTTACTCTCATCTTGAAATACCATCCTGTTTCCTACTATTCAGTGCCAATAGCTCTTGAAAGTATACTGCCCCTCTTCATAATTTCAATACCCCTATAAACCATTTCACCCTGGACATGTGTTTCTCACTCCCTACCAGCATTATTTTGTTCAAGTGAAGCAATGATTTCATTACTAAATCAATAGATTTTTTCCCAGTTCTCACCCTTAAACTCTGTAGTATTGTATACTAGTGACTATAGCCTTCTTCTTGATTTTCTCTTCCCCTTGGTTTCTGTGAAATTTTACTTTAGTATTTTTGTTTCTGCTCCTCCTCTAAGTTCACCTTTGAGGATTTCTCTTCAACTACCAGAATGTGTTGTAGTGAGATGAACAGCAGATTTATAGTCCAAGGACCATCATTTGAATTCTATTTACTACTAACTTTAAACACGTTCACAAAACTCTCTGATTATCAGTTTCCTCAACCATAAAATGAGATTATTGATCTTTAATATAATTCCTGATTCAAAATCCTATGAAATTGTGGTCTCATTTATTTCTTAAGGGACTCTTATTGACCCCTTTCTTTGGTTTGTGTTTTAAATGCATTTTTATGATGTCTTTTGATTTAAACATTGAAGTCTTTGGGAAATATAACCAATCATCATTATCCCCCTATCAATGAATGCTCCTTTTCAAATAAAACATAGTTTAGCAAAAACAACAACCACAAGGATGACATCTTACTCATTATTCCATAATTACAGATTATCAAGGGGTTCTGTGACACAACAAAAAGATTAAAAAGTAGCTGCTTCAAATGTCATTCTCTTTCCAGATTTTCAATTCCTACCACTATGAAAAGCAACCTAAAATATAATTTCTATTGTCAAATACATTCTAGCACAACTGACAGGCCTTCCTAATTCTAGCAGAGTACCTTATCCAGAATGGATAGTTTTAAAAATACTTATGAATTTTGTAAAAAAGACCATATTGGGATGGCTAGGTGGAGCAATGGATAGAGCCCCAGCCCTGGAGTCAGGAATACCCAAGTTCAAATCCGGCCTCAGACACTTAATAATTACCTAGCTGTGGCCTTGAGCAAGCCATTTAACCCCATTTACCTTGCAAAAACCTAAAAAAAAAGGGCCATACTGATTGAATGGCCAATGGAGAGGGGATAATTTTCCTTATCATTAAAGTTGAATATATATAATATATATTTCATTTATATTTATATATGAATATGTATGTATATTTGTGTGAATATATTTATATTGAGCAAATGTGACATGTTTCAAGCTCTGGTTGTTGTTGTCAGAGAAGCAAATATACTATATAATTTCTACCTTGAAGAACACATTTCCCAGAATTCTTTTTGGCCTCTTTCATAGAGTTTTCCTTTAACTTTGGGTATAGCAGAATACTTGACCTTGAATGATCAGCTAGACATTTCATATATTTGAACTTGTAGGAAAGGAAATAGAAGCCATGAAAATCAAAAGTAGTAGAAAACCAAAAGGTGTTGTCACAAGGGAGGAAGACTACAAAGTAGTTTGAAATGGATTTAGTACTACTAAAATAGAATAAATCTATAAAGACTTTCATTCCATTTCTCCCTCCTATCCTTCCCTTTATCCCTGCAAATACATAAGCCTAATATGCTTTTTGGGGATATTCAGTATGGGTGCTTTGATTTGAATATAGAATGGAAAGGGATACTTGAGATCTTCTGGGAAAGGAAAGATTTTTAAAACTGAAGTACTATTTGCCAGAGCACAATCTCTTGATAGGGTCTCAGAGCACGGAAAGATGTACTGCTTCATTTTTTTGTTGTTTTTACATGTTTTTACATGGTTTTTATATAGTTTTACATGGTTTTACATGGTTTTTACAAGTGACTTGTCCAAGGTCACCCAGTTAAGTAAGTATTAAGTGTCTGAGTCTGGATTTGAACATAGGTCCTCCTGACTCTGGAGGCAGTGCTCTATCACTGTACCACCTAGCTACCCATTATTGCCTCTTTTTGAAATGTTCCTCGGGCAGAAAGCAAAGAGAAGAATCCTCATCCACAGAAAAGGTGGGGGGAAATAATAATGAGTAAAAAAAAGCTCTGCCTGTCTATTCAGTAGTTCAACAAAGCAACCACACCTGTAACATGTATGAACTTGGCAAGTGAACCACTTAATTCTCATCTGAATGTGAAACTATAACCTTTATTTTGCCAGCCTAGTCATGGGCAAGGAGAAGTGAGTAAAACTCCACTCTAATTTCTCTCTGAACATCAATAAACTATTATATGTTCTTATAACTTATCTCATTGATTTTTGTTTCCCCATTTCTCTACTAACTGCATTCTTGAATTCAAGAATTCTATTAATTCTACCATTCCAAGACATCTGGGTTTTTATCAGTTTCCCCAGTTCACCCAATATCTGAATTTCTTCCCTAACATTCTATTTCCCCCATTAGTCAAATATTCTCTCCAAGATAAATATTTCCCATATTTATGAACCCTTAAATCTAATGCTAATTTCTTCTGAAAACAACCAACACTTGGACCCTTTTCCTGCCACTTTAATTCTGAAAATTATGTACTTTGCCCTTTATTCAGATAGAGTGAAACTTTTGTTAATGTTCACCCAACAGTATCATAGATTTTTTTATCTATTATGATTATGACTTGAACATACCAGAAAGGTCATTTAATACAGTCTTACCTATTTTTGGGAAAGAAGAAACTGAAAACCAGAGGTCTAAGTGATTTGGCAAAGATCATAATAAGTTGCAAAGCTAGAATTTTATATTAGGACTTTCTGACTGCAAGTCTAGTACTTATTCCACTATATTCTGTTGTCTCTAAATAATAAATAAACAATAAAAGCAATGAGGTTACTGCTGAACTGCAATGTTTATAGCTTAGACAGGAGCTTTTGTTATTGCTCAGTCACTTCAGTCTTATTCAAATCTCTGTGACCCCATTTTGTGCTTTTCTTTGCAAAAATACTAAAGTGGTTTGCCATTTTCTTTCTCCAGCTCATTTTATAGATGAGGAAATTCAGGTAAACAGTGTTAAATAACTTTCCCAGGGTCACAAAACTAGTACCTGTCTGAGGCTGTAGTTGAATTTCAGAAAGAGCAGTCATTATGATTCCTGGTCTAGCGCTCTATCCCTTGAACCACCATGATATTCCTATCTTTATATTGAACAAATGAGTTTATTCCTGAATTATTCCTATTGTTCTAAATTCCAATGTTAGAAATTTCTTTGGATTCATATCTGAATTTCTATCCTTAGAATGAATGAATGGAACATTTATTAATGGATGTGCAAAGAACCAAGAGAAGCACATAGAAAAGGTAGTCCCTACATTTCAAAAGCAGAAGGTTTCAGCTGCGTGTCAATGGAAAGGTTCACATGGTCCCTAGGGTGCATTGGCAAAGCTGATGGTAATGAATCTGCTTGAGTGTCATTTCCACTGATAAAATCAAAAGTTTCAGATGTTGAAGCATCTGACAGTGCCAAAGACTTTGGTGACAAGAACCTTCTTGTTTGAGTCTTTAGGAGATATGACTATTGTATCTGTAGGAGCTATATGTGCCAGGCCATATCTTCCACAAGATTTACTTCACAGGATGATAACTATAGACTAGGCTTGCTGTTCCCAAAGCTCTGGGCTGTCTTAATAGAATAAGTAAGCCTTGGTCTGTACCCAATGCTGTGGTTCTGTCTGAACTCCTTGTCCCATGCTTTTCTTGTCTTATCTACCCAACCAAAATCCAGAACTAAGTTTTGAAATAGGAGAGCAAGGAGATCTGCCAAACTGTGGGAGAGGTTGCCTATTGAAGAGCAGTAGGAAATAAGGCGTGTTATCTAAGTACAGCAATGGAGGATTGTGAAAAGGCTTGAAAGACAAATGGAGGAGTTCAGACTTGATATTGTAAATAGGAGGGATCTTAGTAAAGAAGTGGTGGCATAATTTAAGTAATGTTTTTAAGATGATTATTCTGGCAAGAGTAGGCAGGATAAAATGAAAGGAGTTAAGATTAGAGACAGGGATGCCAATTAGGATGTTTTGTAATAATGTAGGAGATAAAAAATTTTCAAATATATATATATAAATATAGATATATGTAGCTATAGATATATAGATATGTGAATTTTTATTGTTAAATGGGAAACAAAAATGAAAAACATGTAGCTTGGCTTAGATGTTCAGATTATTCAGTAAGAGACACTCTTCTTTATATGTGTTTCTTTATTAAGTGACAATTTATTGATTCTCAGATTCTGCTTTATTGGGATGTAGGGAAAGAAAAGTGTGTCTATAGAAGTGTATCTAAAAAATCAGAAGTAGCATGAATGATTCAGTGATTTAGGTCATATTAAATACTGATTGGTATTGCAGTCACAGCTAATCCACTCAATTATGCAGAAATCTCCTGGTTGAGTCATGTTATATAGACAAAACTTGAATTTAGAAAATAAGCTTGTTGGGAATAAGTGGAGAGGAAACCTTGATTCTTTTGCCATTGGAGAATATTTAAATTATAGTGAAATTATTCTTTCAAATACATCTGTGCTCCATTTACCAATATTGGTATCATTATGCAGTTTAAAAAATGAAATGTTATCTATGGAGATTGTGAATTGGCAGACCCAAGAAATTTGAAATTCAGCAAAGGTAGCTCAAATAACCTATCTTTTGCAGAAAATTAATTCATAAGGAAATAGATTGGGTATTACTTTTTAAAAAAAATTAATGAATACAGAAATGTCATAGAAGTTGTCTTAACAAATGTTTAAGCTTCTAGTAAATTATGGACAATAGTAGGTATGTTAGCCCAGATGTGTTTAAGATCTGTGTTTGAAATATTAAGTGTATCATGAGATGATTTTTTTGTCTTCTTGTTAAAAGGTATAATATAATCAGGACCCAAAATCATTTTTGCTTTGACAAATTATTATAATTTAAAATTCAGTGAGAAAGAAGTAAATGGAGTGAGAGGAGAATAAGCCAGAAGAAAGAGATATGGAAGCAGCACAGATTTGTTATACTGTAAACTAACTTTTAGTAGGCATAAGGATGAAATTATAACTCATATTTAAAAGTTTTATGATTTCTCAATAGGAGTCACTCATTTTCTTAAATTAGATTTTAGATAGTAATATTTTACTGGAATAACAGTGTCTGTATTCAAAAGTATTGTATTTTCAGGATGTAAATCCTATTTCTTTTGCCTGTAAAATGGGAAACAGCCTGCCTAAAAACTGTTTACACCTCTAGAACAGATGTTTATTGCTATAAAATGTCTCCTCTGGAACTCTTTTTTCCCCCTATAATGCTGAGGTGCCAAATGAAGTAATAACAAAAAGTAAATTTCCAGGGTTCATTCTCTTAAACTATCAAGTAACTTGCTTGAATGCTATTTTCTTGGAGAAAATACCTAATTAGATCAGCAACACACACAAAAAAACATTGAAAGCTTTGCTATTAGTGTTGGATTTTGAGTCAAAGAACAATTTGACACTTAAAAAAATTCTCAACTACAATTTCATTTGATTTGTTCTTGACTCATGTCCTAGTAGGTCCAAATATACTTATTCTATAGCCAGGTTTATAGAATTTAAAAGTAATTAGAGTTAGCAATTATCTGTTGGATTGTCATGGTACAAGATAATGAAAATAAACTGGAGATCTTCATATGCTAGTTGATCAGATCCTTATCTATGGATAACAGCACTGATCATAATTTTACTTCATTTCTAAGCCCTGAAAATTATCTTATAGATTGTAAAACTTTTCTTCCTCTTTGAGTCTTTCTTTTTCATCCCCTCAACCACAATTCTCAATTCTTGACTTAGTTTGAACCCCTTCTTTTCCTAACCTATCCCCTGGGCTGTCTATTAAACAGCAGATGAAGAAACTGAGCAATTGAAAGAGACTTGCTTATTTATATATTTGATAATACATAAAATATTATTCTTTTATAGCAAATACTGAAAAGTAATTATATTTAATCATTGTAAAAATAAGGTTCATCCTTACTCATTGGGCTAAGTAAATGATATATAACACTTATCTAGTACTATAATACTTTGATGGAAGTAGGGGGAGAACAAAACCAGGATAACAGAGTAAAGGAAACACTATACCTGAGCTTTTGCAACATTCTCCTAACAATTTTCATAGGCATCAGTTATTTCTGTCACAAAAAAGACTTTATTGTTATATTTCTCCTTGATAATATCCATTAAACTTTACCTAGTTTATAGTTTAACCATTTGGGCCCATTTATTTTTCCCCAAAATGTACCATTTATTGATATATCCTTTCAAAAGTACTGATTAGAGAAGGCTAAGAGAAAAAACTCTTCAGGCCACTTAATAAATTAATAAAGTCCCTTACTGCTCTCAAATAAAACAGGTATACTTCAGTTTAAAAGCAATCTACCCACCTTGTTACCTGAACCTTTAGGTCTTTAAAGGATTGAATTCAAGTTTGTGGTCTACTTGTTTCAGTCTTATTTGACTCTTTGTAACCCTATTTGGGGTGTTCTTGGCCATCTTCTTCTTCAACTCTTTTTCCAGATGGAGAACTGAGGTCAGCAGCATTACATGACTTGTCCAGGGTCACAAAGTAGTTAAGTGTCTTAGATCTTATTTGAATTCAGGAAGATAAGGCTTCCTGATTTTAGACTCTGCTCTCAATTCATTGAAATACCTTAGCTGTCCCACAGAACGTAGGAATCCATGGAGGAAGCCTGCTGTGGAAGATAATGGAAGGACAGCAGGTTTTCATTCTACTCAAAAAGTCACTGCATTTAAGTGGATACTTTTACTATTTACTAAAATTTCTATTATTAATAGTAGCTAGTATGTATTAGAAATTTAATGTTTGCTAAGAACTTATGTACTAACATATTTACTCATATATTAACTCATTTGATGCAGTGCTATTATAAACCCCATTTTCAAGTTGATGAAATCAAGGGACATTTAATTTAAGTTATTTGTCCAAGGTCAAAGGACTAATAACTATCTGAGGCAAGATTCAAACTTAGCTTTTATTTTTTAGGGGTTTTTTTGCAAGGCAAATAGGGTTAAGTGGCTTGCCCAAGGCCACACAGGTAGGTAATTATTAAGTGTCTGAGTCCGGATTTGAACCCAGGTACTCTTGACTCCAGGGCCAGTGCTCTATCCACTGCACCAACCCAGCTGCCCTGAACCTTAGCTTTTTCAGGACTCAAAGATCAATATTCTTCCCACCGAATCACTTAGCTGCCTTTACGGGTAATCTAACTCTATGATTTGGGTTTGGCAAAGTTGGTTTTGGTTTCTTTTATACTTCATACTAATAGCATTTATCATGTTTTAGAGATGACAAGGGTCTTTATGATCATATTGGTAAATTTGTTAATTTTAGAGATGAGAAAACTGAATTTCAGAAGAATATATTAATTTGATCAAGGTAAAAGTCAGAGTTTAGTGAGTTGGAAATAGAAAAGTTTTTAGTTTCAGGAAATCTCTGCTATTCCTCAAAGTATTTGGAAATCTGTGGTTATTTGGTAGAATATAGGAAGTGGCCTTGGAAATAAGTCTTTTAAAACTTACCCTTAGCAAACTCTTTCAAGTGCTCAGTTTCTCATCTGTAAAATGAGTACCTAAAAAAAGTACCTACCTCACAGGATTGTTTAAGGGTTGACAAACTTCAGAATACTATTATTTCAAGTATTCTAATGCTGAACAGAGTAATTATTTTTAATTATTGCAAAATAGGTTTCATAATTACTTATTGGGCTAAGAAAATGCCACGACATAACAGTTATCTAGTACACCTTGGTGGAAGGGTGGGGAGGACAAAGTCAATATGGCTACGTAGAGGAAGCACTACAATTGGACTCTTACAACATCCTCCTAACAAACTTTTAAATAACACCTTAAACCAAATTCCGGAGCAGCAGAGCCAACCAAATAGTGAAATATTTTTCCAAACTAATACACATTATGAGGTAAGAAGGAAAGGTCTGTTGCACTGAGGTGGGGGGTGGCTGGAGCTTGTGACACTTTTTTTGCAGGAGCAAAAGCATCAGCTATACTTTTGTAGCTCTCAAGCCAGAGATGGTGAAGCTTTTTTTTTTGGTGAAGTTTTCACACAGTTAACTTGTCAGAAAGAGATTATAGGGGACCTCTTTGCTGGCACTTGGAAAAGGTGCTGTTTGGTAACTCCATTGTCCATACCCATTTCTGGATTAAAATTCCAATCAAACTAATAAAGAATTCATTTATAGAACTAGAGGAAAATACAGTGATGAAGGTCATCTGGAAGAACAGATGGTCAAGGATATCAAGATATCAGTGAAAAAATGTGAAGGAAGACAGAGTAACAATATCAAATAAAAACAATAATCATCAAAACAATCTGGCACTGGCTAAAAAATAGCAGTGGGTCATAGATTGAGTACACAATGCACAATAGCAAATGACCACAAGACAAGAATAAGAATTGATCATTTGACAAAATTATTGGGGAAAACTGGAAAGCAGTCTGATAGAAACTGGTATAAACTATCTACATATTCATTTAAGGGCAAAATGAAGAAATAATTTGGACATAATAGGTTATATCTTTAGTAAACTAGGGGAAAAGGAAAAAATTACTTGTCAGATCTATTGATAAGGGTAAAGTTTGTGACAAAATATGACAAGGAACCTCCAAAAAATCAGTTAATTTTGATTACATGAGAATAATCCAAGACAATTTCAAAGGACTCATGATGAAATAAATGTTATCTGCAGCCAGAAAGAGAATTGGAGAACTCTGAGGGCAGACTTAAATTTCCTTTCTTCACGTTATTTTTCTTACCTTATTTTTTGCAACATGACTAACATGGAAATATAGTTTGCCTTACTTTATATGTGTTATTGACATCATATTATTTGCCTTTTCCATGGGTGGGGCAGCATATGGGAAGGGAAAAATGTGGAATTCAAAACTTTCAAAAAATGTTACCAATAAAATACATTATATAAATTTAAAAAAAGAAGTTAAGGAGGCATCTTCTCAGATCTTTTTCTTCAAAGGTTAATCTTTGCAATTTTTCTGCATTCACTTTGGACAGTTTTATAGTGACTGTTCTTTCAATTGGCCTTGTTGTAGTAAGTGTGTATATTGTTTTCTTTGTTCTGTTTACTTCACTCTGCATCAAAGTCAGAATCAATAAACATTCATTAAGCAAAACAACCAAACAAACAAAAACCTCCTGCTTAAAGTTATATTAACTGAGTCTCCATGAAGCAAATGAAAATGCTTTCTGGCATATGACATATCAAGTATTTTTGAAATACAACAGAACTAAGGGGGAAAAAACTATTCTTTTTCTTGGTCTCAGCCACTCCCATGGAGTCAGTTATCACCATTATACTATAAATATTTCTATTTCTCAATTTTATCCAGTCATTCCATTTCATCTTTTTTTAACCATTCTTTGCCTGAACCTTCAGTTCCCTCAGTTGTAAAATGGTTATTATATTAGTACCTACCTTGCAGAGACTCAGTTAATGAAATTCTGAATCATAGAGGCAGTATGGTACAATCGAAAGAATGCAAGATTCAGAGTCCAAGAAGTTTACTATAAATAATGTCTTTCTTAAATAGTTTCCTCGTCTACAAGAATAAGATGTTAGACTAGATGACTAAGAAATATTGTAGAAATGAAAAAGATAATACTTTTAAACTGGTTGAAGTATAAGAGGAAGAAAAGGAAAATATACCTTTGATGGAAAAAATAGAAACTATGCAAAAATAAAGAAAATTAAGGGAAAATTTTTGGAAGAAAGATGAGTTCTATTTTATACATGTTGAATTTATGTTTCCTCTTCATATCCCATTATTATGGAAATCTAATCAGATGCAATGAGTTCAATTCTCATCTCCATGATGATAATTCTCTTGGTCTCCATATATCCCCAAGAGAAAGCTAAAAATTTCTACCTAAAGGCATCTCAAAAGCAAAATATGGAAAACTTTAACTCACTTTTTTTAGCATCCACTGCCATTCCCCAAAACTCCATTGTTAATTCAAACATTCCTATTTTTGTTTTTGTGTACCATTATCTCACCTAGTTTTGCATTCTTATCCTCCTTTTCTGGTTCTTAGCACAATACTTAGCATACAGAATTACCAAATGCTGATCTTTTCCTCCCCATGTTTTCCCTCTCCTTCCTTCCCTCCCTCTAATCCCTCTTTTCTCTACATCATTTTCATCATCTATCTCCCTCTGCTCATCCTCATCCTCTTCATTTTCTTTCCTCCCCACTCTGTCTCTTCCTTATTCTCTTCCATTCATCATTTCTTCCTTCTCCAATCTGTTGCTAAATCTTACCAAATCTACCTCCCTCACTTTTGAATCCACTTCATTTTCCCCAATCACACTATTAATACATTTTTTTTAGGTTTTTGCAAGGAAAACGGGGTTAATTGGCTTGCCCAAGGCCACACAGCTAGGTGATTATTAAGTGTCTGAGACCGGATTTGAACCCAGGTACTCCTGACTCCAGGGCTGGTGCTTTATCCACTACACCACCTAGCCGTCCCTCTACTCCTAAGTAATCTTACTGATCCTAATCTCTTCTCTTTTATATCACTTTTCTGTCTATATCTTTCACATATAACATGTAAATACCAAAGATGCCTCATTTATGTTGTAGATACTTTTTTTCCTATAAGTCCTTAAAGGAAGAATGAGTGTCCTAAGTCAATTATTATAACTATTGGGTAAGTGAAATCCTAGTGTATGACTTTTTAAAAAAATATAAACACAAATATTTGAAATTTTGTACAGAATTATAAAAATATCTGGACCCTTTGTTGAATGTATTATACAAGTAAGGTAAAATATTATGAGACTAATGCACTCATTTTACATGCCAGCAAGGTTATGCTTAAGATTCCATAAACTACTTTTTAATAAAATGTGAATAGAGGATTACTAGAAGAGCAAAATGGTTTTTGGGTAGGCAGAGGAACAAACTTTGACTCTCTGGATCATAACAAAATTTGGCAAATCCTCAAAGAGATGGTAGTTTCAGGTCATATTACTTATATCCTGGGTAACCTATATGCAGGTCAAGGAGAAATCCAAATATGGAGTGACTAATTCGTTTGAGATTGGGAAAGGAAAATAATAAGACTGTATATTATCATTTTATTTAATTTATATGAAGACTACATTATGTAAAATAGCATACTGGACAACAAAATTATGAATGCTGGGGAAAATGTCAACAATCTCAAATAGGCAGATAATACCATTCTGATGGCAGAAATTGAAAAAAGAAGGTAAAATTTTAATTGAAGTTTAACAACAATTAAAAAGAAGATCAGGGCACTTGATTCCATCATTTCTTGGCAAAAAGGAGAAGAATTAGAAGTAGCGTCAGATTTTATATTATTGAGCTCAATGATCTCGGTAGACACAAGTCTCATGAAATAAAAGACACTTGTTCCTTGGATATAAAGTTATGGCAAATCTGAATTGCACACTAAAAAGTGGAGCCATTACGTTGCCAATAAAAGTCCATATAATCAAAACTATAGTTTTTCCAGTAGCAATGTATGACAATGAAAGTTGACCTATAAGGAAAACTTAGTGCTGCAGCATCATTGCTTTCAAACTGTAGTATGGATAAAACATTTGAGAGTCATTTGTATATCAAGGAAATCAAATTAATCAATACTTAAATAAATTTATTTATTGGAAGGTTATTCATTGGAAGATTAAATACTGATGATGAAGATTAAATATTTTGGTCACATAAGGAGACGACATGATTCATTGGAAAAGACCCCTCTGATAGGAAAAACTAAAGACAAGAAGAGAAGACAGTAGTAGATAATAAAATGAATAGATAGTGTCATGGAAGTAATGCACATGAGTTTGGACAGATTTCAATAGATAATAGAAGATAGAAGCTCCCGAAAAGTTGAACATGACTCAACAACAAAAAGGAAAAGTATCAATTTGAAACAAACAGATTTTTTAAATGATCTTTTTTTTCCCTGATGGATCTGAGTATTTTAAAAGAAAGCCTGTTAAAGTAGATTCTAGAACATAGGAATTCAGCTTTTACCTCAGTGTCCTGCAGGCTTCTGTTAACCCTAAATCTATGTTCATGTGACTTTTCTGTTAAGAATTATTTTTTCCACTTTTCGTATTCTATAATAACAATAATAAAATCTGACATTTCTACATTTTAAGATTGCTAAGCAATTTCCATAACTTCATTTGATACTCTTTATAATTTTGTAAGGTTATAAAGATATTGTTATTATCCAATTCCACAGATCAGCCTTCTCACCCCTTAAGTCTATCACTTACGACATTTAGATTTCAAAAACTGCAAATATCTTTATGGTGCTTTCTAAACACACAACGTTAAGGTTTTTTAAATGTATGGAAAATATCTATTTAGTAGAAAACTATTTGCCTTTAACAGGTTTGGTAGAGAATTAAATAATGCCTTTCAATTAATAAATTCCTTCTATTACCTTTGTGTCTTTTGATATGATATCCAAACTTTTCACCAACCTAGTCACCACTTCTGCATGCTCTTCATGTTAACAATGATATTTCAACATTACAACTTCAATGAAATAAATCAAATATAGTTGGACAAGGGCAGAATAAATGGAGACCAATATCTTCCTTGTTATGAACACTAGTTTACTATTAATTCAGCCCATAAATGAAGTAGTATTTGTGCAGTAGGCACAAATTGTTTTTTTTGTGTTCATTTTGAGATTGAAGTCAATGAAAAACCTTAGGTCTATTTTACGCTAAGTTATATCTCTCTGATAAGGCCAATTCAATCAACAATCAAGCAATAAGTATTTATTAAGTGATTACTATTTGTCAGGTGATATTGACATCTTTTAACCCAATTATAGAACTATATTCATTTATTCCTATTAAATTTCATTTTGTCCATGTTGGTCCATGATTTTAGTCTGCTGTTCATCTTTTTGAGGCACTATTCTTTCACCCAATATATTAGTCATCACTTTGAACAATGTGTCACTGATCATTTCAATAAATGTAGCCTCATTGATCACACTTAACATAACAACAACATTAATCAATCAGCAAGCATTAATTATATAATTTTGGGCCATACAGTATAGCAGGTGCTGGGGATATAAATAAAAATTAAAAGAATAATAAAAGCTTATTTTCAATGCTTATGTTTTAACAGAGTAGACAACAAATGTATGAGGATATATCTGATAAAACAAAAGAATAATTATAAATTATGTAAATGTAAAATAGCAAGGGAAGGTACCAAAGATTAGCAGGATGAGGAAAGATTTCATACAAATAGAGTTGCTTGAACTGTTCCTTGAAAGGAGAAAATACAATTTGATGAGGAAGGAGTAAGGAAAGAATGCATTCCACATGTGGGAGACAGCTAATGCAAAGGAATGGAGAAGTTTGATGGAATTCTGTGTAAGAAGAATCCAGCCAGTTTGACCGGATTGCAGTTGTTAAGAATTGGAATAACGTATGATGAAGCCTGATAGAGATGCTAGGGCCAGTTGATGAAAAAAGGCCATTTATTTTTTCCCTATAAGCAAAAGGGGGGATTTATTTATTCACCAAAAGTATAATATGATCAGATTAAAACAATGTAAAGGCAAAAACTAGACAGTGCTAATTTTTATATTTAGAAAGAATCACATATTTTTGTTAAAGAAGAAATATTGACAATTTTGAATCATGATAAAGCAGTAATGATTTCTGTTCAAGATGACAAGAAGCTATTAATTGATTTTTTGGGTGGGAGGATAGAGCTTCTATAATTCAGCTAGTTGTGTTTCAAGCAACCATGGCTATTAACACAATATTTCTAAAACAAAGAAAATGCAGTAATATTATCAGTCAAAAGAAAAGTAACAAAGGGGGAACTTTAATCATTCATTCACCCCAAGTTTCCAAACATTTAATGCCCCCCCACACACACACACACACAGATAAGTATTACTGAATATACAACAGAAATGAACCACACAAAGACCAACAATAATGCTTGTGCAATAAATAAAAAAAAGGAATTTATCTTTACTAGAATTATTAAAAGATTGAATTGTAGCTTGGTACTTACTAGCTATGTTATGTTGATCAAGTCACTTAACCCTATTGTCCAACAAAAAAATCCAACAAAAAGCAAATAAAAAATTCATTTCAGTGTTGGAAGAACATCAATGACTACTTAATTTAATTCATATCTGAATGACAACCCTTTTTATCAAATTGAACAAGTGGTCAATTAAATAAAAGATAGCCAGCAAAGGAAAATTCACTGCTTCCTAAAGCAGCTCATTCCACTTTTGTAACCCTCCAATTTATGGGAATATTCTCTTTATCTTATTTTGCCACAATATCCTAACATTATTCCTAGTTCTACCTTCTGAGGCTAACAGAACAAATTTATTTTTTCTTGATTGAAACAGCCCATCAAATTATTAATGACAAATATTAAACTCTCTTCTCCAGTTCCTTCAATTGATTCTTATATGGCATGAGCTTGAAGCCCTTTACCATCTTGGCTGTCATCCTTTGAATGCTTTCCAGGTTATTAATAGCCTTACTAAATTATGGTACCTAAGTCTGTACAAATTTCCACAGATGTGGTCAACCCAAATACACAGTTGCTATCTTCTCACTAGTTCTAGAAAACATACTTTCAATTCTTACATGAGCTCCCCATGTAGATTTTTTTAACCATGTGAATAGTGAAATGATCATTATCAAATCTGACTTTCTTTTCTGAAACCTTTGTTTTTGATCAAAAAGAATGATAAAAAATATTACCCATTTCCTTTAGTAGTTTACTAAGACTTTATAATCTTCAGAAATGCTTTCTAGATTGCCTCTGGCAGTATCATTTGTGTCCAGGTGATTCACTGGAAGTGGGTGTTAATCATCTGGTTTGACAAGTCTTGGGAGGTTCTGTGTTTCACCCTGGTTACATGTCACAGAAAGACAACAGATCTCTATTGTCAGATCAAAGGAAAAATACCTCAGTACTTCTCTATTTTTCTGACCTCTACATAAATCTATTATGCTGAATTCATTATATTTTAGGAGGAAAAAAATAACAACACACATGTGTAAATTTACTAAAGCCCTACGTGAATCACATTTAGCTAAATTCATCCACTTATCCAGTAATTAAGAATATTTAGGAACCTCCTTAGTCATCATTTTTGTGGCCATTTCTAGGACACTACTATCTCATTTGCAAATAGGGACAAGCAAAAATCCTTCACCTACATAGTGACATTTCTGCACTATTGAGAAACAGTCCCAAGAAAGTATTTGTTGTTGTTGTGGGTTGTTTGTTTTTTTTTTTTTTTAGTTTGATCTTATTGGCAGGAAGGCTATGAATCATCATCAGTTTATTAGAGTTGTACCCCATCCTTATATATCACACCAACAATCAATACAAGAGGAGCAACCACAATCTCGGTTCTGGCCCCCTGTAGTTTCCACGTTTTCTCAAGTCAGCCCCAAGATAATTCATATGGCCTGATAAAGCTACCACAGAGGAAGAGCACAAATGGGAAGAAAAGAGGTGGGAGGAATGGAGACAGTCCCTCACAATCCCAAGATTTAGCTAGAGATTCCAAACAAATTAAAAACTCTTCAGATACAAATATCTATGCTATCATGAACAAACATTTGGCATCATGTGCTAAGAGTAAGAAAGTTCTGGCTTCAAATTTAGCTTTGGATACTAGTTTTGGCAAGTCAATTAATATCCATGATCTTGAAAAATTTCTTAGAAATTCATCTATTAGGTCACAGATGGGCTGCAGTCTGAGTTGGTAGAAGATTGGCATGCTAATGGTTGTTACACAGAAGTTCATCATTCTTATAAAGTCACAGCTCCTTTGCTTACATAGATTTGCATATGTAAACACATTAAAGTAGACCAAAGTACCAAGTACAGAAGGCATTGGTGAGTCTTTGCAAAAGGATTAGGTGTATTCATAAGTCTGATCAAATATGAGAAAAATATAAAAAGCTATTTTTCCTAAATTCTTATATTCGATTCAATAACAAACAGGCAGACATATGAAATAGCTATGATTTTAAAAATACAAATCTATAGTTATCATTCTCTCAACTAAAATATCATTTGGGAAATAGAATTCATGTGCAAGAGCCCAATTGTTTAGCTAATTACCACGCAAGCAGCTCCTGAGCAAGCTCATTTTATTTTGTAATTATCAAATTAATGACCCTTTCTGAAATGCTTTGCTTGAAACCAGATCTGAAAGCATATACTGTTTGCTCCACCATATTAATCTTTAAACAAATAGAAACCTTACCCTTTCCAAGAAAACATCAGTAAGCTTAACATTACTACTCAAGAAACAAAACCAGAAATAAACCAAGAATAAAACAGTGCAAGAATAGTAGCTATATAATTCTTTGGTTTGTGAAAAGCTTCAGACATATTTAATTTTATCCTCAAAAAACTCAAGGAAATATGCGTTATTATTATTCCTATTTTGCAGATGAATGCATTGAGGCAGAGCTTAAATAAAAAACCCAGTATTACATAATTAATGTGTCTAAGACTGAATTCGATCTCACATCTTCCTGATTCCATGTCTAGTACTCTATCCAATATGCCACCTGGCTACCTTTGAATTGAAAATGAAATCTTTACAGTATGGGGGCAGCTAGGTGGCACAGTGGATAGAGCATTGACCCTGAAGTCAGGAGGACCTGAGTTCAAATTTGAACTCAGACACTTAATGTCCTAGGCAAGTCACTTAACCCCATTGCCTTAAATAAATTTTTTTAAAAGAGAAAAAAAATGAAATCTTTAAAACTGTCCAGTAGATGGGACAGAATTGATATACAAAAGCTAAAATAACCGTGTGTGTGTGTGTGTGTGTGTGTGCTCACAGGTCAGAGCTCGGCCAATTAGAAATAGCCTACACATATACATAATGTTACACACACACACACACAAACATACAACACACACACACACACAAACACACACACACACACCTCACTCACAGCCATACACACCCATATGCTCTTGTTCTCAAATCAGTTTCTTGTATTGATGAATGTTTTGGTCTGTGGCAAGTTTTCACCAAAGTCTTATGATTCAACATGCGGTTTCTTTTCATTTGAAACTACAGACTAGAGAGAGACAGATACAGAGAGTTCTGGTCTAATCAAAGAGAATGGGGGCTGACATTGAATCTGATTTTGCAGTCTGGCTCTTTTATAGCTGTCCTGGCTCCTCAGGAAACAGATCTCCTTAAAAAACAGAACCTGTTAGAATGCAGACATTTTTTGACATATTAAAAGTCTGCATTTGTTTGATCTTACCCAACAATTCAAATGTATATCAACAGAAAGAAAGCACACATCTGCCACAACAGGCATGTTTACAATCATTTTAATGACACCATTAGATGCTGCTTTTTGGGGCTCTCTATTCCAGGCTGTTATATAAAAAACATGTGAGATAAGTTTACCACCTGTGCACAATGAAAATAACCATTTAAATGAATCATTTTAAATGTGAACAGTTAGAGGTCCATCCATTTCCTTTGTTGAAGTTCACTTACTTTTGTCTTGACAACAGGAATTTTGAATTCAAGCAATTCCTTTTAGCTTGGGGAAACTAGAATAAGGAATCATACAAATAAATCTCCAGAGCTTACCTAGCACTGAAACACCTTTTAACCACTTTGGGAAAGAGTATTGGCAGACAGGTGCTTTGGAACTCTTGTAAGAAATGGAAGTTTTAAGATCATTTCCCAAATACTTACCTGACTCTTAAAACACTTTCAATTAAGTTTCAAGAAGAGTTTCTTAATATTTCTCTCTTTCTCTTTTGAAAGGAGAGTGAAATTTGGAGTAGTTTTCTAATCAAAAGCAAAGTACAATAGTATGCCTCTTGATGAACTGATCCCACTTGATTGTTTTTTTCTAAGACAATAGATCAACGTAGTACCTGCATTTAAGATGTATGGCCATATTTTCCACTGGGTTGGCTATAGCTAAATGTAGTCATCCTACAGAAGAGAGAATATTTTGTTTTCCATCTTTGATAATTTATTTTTCAACATTGATCTAGAATTGGGAGGAACCCCAAAGGCCAACTCTAGTCCAACCCCTTCATATAATTCATGGGGATACTGAGACCCAGGCAAGTTAAATGAACTGCTTAAAGTTGCAAAAGTAAAAGGTCATAAAGGCAAATCTAGAACCAAAATCCTCTTTCAGTTCACTTTCCACTCTTCTCTGCTGATTTCTATAAATGCTACTGCTTCTGAGACACCTTCTTCTGTCCAAAACTGGACTCCAAGCAATTGCTACTACAAGCTCCTCTTTCTCTTCCTACCAAACTGCACACCAAATTCAAGAAGCTGCATGAGACAATGGAAAAATCATAGGATGAGAGTCAGAAGACCGAAGTTTGATCCTGCCTCTGGTGCTTACTAAACTTTCAAGTCTGGACTAGTAACTAAAGTTATTTGAATCTCAGTTTCCTCATCTGTAAAATAAAGGGATGAACTTGATGTTTTCTGTGGTGCCTTCCAGTTTTAAATCATCAGTTCTATGATCCAGGTTCACATTCCAGTTCTGCCACTTGGTTGTGTACCTTAGTTTAGAAGTCTTAAAAACTCTGCTTATACCTAGCTGTGTGGCCTTGGGCAAGCCACTTAACCCCATTTGCCTTGCAAAAACCTAAAAAAAATAATAATAAAAAAATAAAAACTCTGCTTATAACATAGAAATAGCAGCATCTTGTATGTATTCAGTAACCTCAGAGGTCCCTGACAGCTCTAAATTTATGAACTGATGAAACACTTACTTATTCATTTCTATGCACATAATGGAAAAGAAAAGCAAAAGGTAATTATGTCATCCAAATTTTTCATACAATTAAAAATGATTTGCTGAAGTTTCTCCAATTTATAAATAGAAAATGCAAACCCAGTGTTCTGGTTGCAAATCCAGGGTTCTTTTCACCTTATACTTACATAATGCTAAGTCTTCAATAATTTTCAGAATCCATCATTTAGTTTGGTGTGCTGAGATCACTGCACTGCATTTGGAATAGCAAGTAAATCTGAACAATTCTATCCTATTTCCCAACTAGGTGGCTTGAGCAACTCACTTTAATTTTGACAATACTGTTTCATTATGGGATTGTGGTGAAGCTCAACAAGGTGATTTAAATTTGTAAACCTTAAGGAACTCTACAAATATAAATTAATATCTATACATAGAAAACAAAATGTTAACCTAAAGTAATCATAATTTTGAGATTTTTACAAAGGTATTTTGATTTAAGTGGAGAGTGACAGAAAACCTGGATTTAATATCTGATTTTATCAAAGACTTGAATGTGAGTAATCTTATCCTAATAAATTATTCTTCTTAGAAAAAAGTTTCTCCCAAGAAGGACTGGATGCTAGGAGAAAGGGGCCAAGGCAGTATTGTTTCTCCCATGTTAAATTTAAGACATTTTTTTTTAAAAATTCAATGCAACAGAAATTTATATTTTCTTTTTGAAAGTCCAACCCTGGTTTAATTAACTACAAGGATCTGAAAGGGTTCTAAGTACTGGGGTGCTCTTAATGTCTCACTTAAGAACTTTACAATTGATTGTAAATTAAGGCAGACACTGAGTTAGGACTGCCCGGCTTATGATGCCCTCATCAGTGAAAGTGCTAAGTAAGTTTTTTGAGCACAACAGAATTAGAGTAGGTCAAAGGAAGCTGAGACACTTAAATTTAGAGTAATCACCACTGCTTTTCATCAGGATTTTTTGTCTTAAACATAGTGATGTCATCTTGGACCTCTTCATGGGAGAGACAAGATCCAACCATACCCATATCTTCTAAGTCCAATTTCTTCAATTATATTTGACCCTTTAATTATCCTAAGAGAAGTACAATTCTCAGGAGTTAGAAGTATTATATCTTTTAGGGTTTTATATGATTTGATGGTCTTGACTAACATTTGATTGTTTGTTTTATTTTGTCTTTCCCCTTTTCATTCACATTTTCATGCATTTTTTTGAGTCGTATATTTGGTGAATGAATTCTCTGTTTAGTTCTGGTCTTTTTGAAATTTTTGGAAGTCCTCTATTTCATTGAACATCCATCTTTTCTCCTGACAATATATGCATAATTTTGCTGGGTAATAAATTCTTGGTTGTAATGCCAGGTCCTTTGCCCTCTAATATATAGTATTCCTAGTCCTCTGGTCCTTCAGTATTGAGACCAATAAGTCCTGTGTGAGTCTGATTGTGTTTCCTTTGTATTTACATTGTTTTCTTGAAGCTGCTTGCAGAATTTTTTCTTTTATTTGAGAATTCTGGAATTTCTTCTATAACAGCCCTTGGAGTTTTTATCCTGGGGTATCCTGGGGTTGGGGTTGTTTCTGGAGGGGTTCTGTGTATTCTTTTTTTAATTCTCTACTTTTCTTTCTTTTTTATCTTTCTTTTTTATATATTTAAAAATTATTAAAATATTCTTGATGTAAGAGTAAACATAATTCCTCCTCCCCCAACCAAAAAATATAAAATCTCTTGAGAAATAAAGTGAAGGAAAGAGAAAAAAGAATGTGTTTCAGTCTGTGTTCTGATATCATCTCCGTCTCTGGAGTGGGTCACATTATTTATCGTAAGTCCATCAGAGAAGTTACTTCCCTATTTTTCCACAGTTGCTGTTGCTAATTGTAATAACCTCCATCCATTACTCCCCACTACCATTTATTATATTTTCTCTCTCCTTTCACTCTGTCCATCTTCAAAAATGTACTGTGGGGCAGCCAAGTGGCCCAGTGAACAGAGCACCAGCCCTGGGGTCAAGAGGCCCCAAACCTACATTCCATCCTAGAGCCCCTAGTAACCACCTGGCTTATGGTCCCACCACCTCGCAAAAAATAAAAAGGAAAATGGGTTATACCTGGCTATCTTCTCCTATGATCTACCCTCTCCTCTATTACCCACATCCCCCTCCCCCATCCCTTTTTCTCCTTTTTCTGCTAGATTTCTATACCCTATTGAGTATATATGCTGTTTCCTCTCTGAGCCATTTCCGATGAGAATGAAGGCTCCCATATTCCCATATCCCCCTCACCTTCCCCCCTTCCATACCATTGCAAAAGCTATTTCTTGACTCTTTTACATGAAATATCTTTGCCTATTCTACAGATCCTTTCTCTTTCTCCCAGTACATTTCCCTTTCACCCATTGACTCCATTTTTACAATATATTATACCTTCAAATTCAGCTCTCTCCTGTGCTTTGTCTACATATGCCCCTTCTAACTGCTCTAACAAATGAGGTTCATATGAATATTATCAGTATCTTCTTTCCATGCAAGAATACATGCAGTTCATCATCATTAAATCCCTCATAATTTATCCTTCTTCTCCACCCTCTCTGTGTTTCACCTGAGTCCTGAACTTGAAGATCAAACTTTCTGTTCAGCACTGGTCATTTTAACAGGAACATTTGAAATTCACCTATTCATGGAAAGTCCATCTTTTCCCCTGGAAGATGTTCAGTTTTGCTGGGTAGTTGATTCTTGGATGAATTCCAAGCCCTTTTGCCTTCCAGAATATTATATTCCAAGCCCTGTGAGCCCTTAATGTGGATATTGCTAAGTTTCCTTCTGGCTGCTTATAATGTTATCTCTTTGACTTGGGAGTTCTGGAATTTGGCTATAATATTCCTGGGGGGTTATTTTTTTTTGGATCTCTTTCAGGAGGAGATCAGTGGATTCCCTCAATTTCTATTTTACCCTGCTTTTAGGATGTCAGGGCAACTTTTCCTGTAGAAATTTTTTAAAAATGAAGTCAAGGCTATTTTCCTGAGCATAACTTCAGGTAGTCCAATAATTTTTAAATCATCTCTTCTGGATCTGTTTTCCAGCTCAGTTTTTTCCCCAGTGAGATATTTCACATTTACTTCTAGTTTTTCATCATTTTGGTGTTGAATTATTGTGTCTTGTTTCCTCACAAAGTTATTGGCTTCCTTTAACTCCATTCTACATTTGAAGGATTTGTTTTCCTCAGAGAGCTTTTTTATCTCCTTTTCCATCTGACCAATTCTACTTTTTAAGGCATTCTTCTCCCCACTAACTTTTTGGATTGTTTTGTCTATTAGACTTAAACTGGTTTTTAACATGTTTTCTTCAGCATTTTTTGGGATCTCCTTGACTAAGCTGCTGACTTGGTTTTCATGTTTTTCTTGCATTTCTCTCATTCCTCTTCCCAATTTTCCTCTACCTCCCTTACTTGATTTTCAAAATCGTTTTTGAGCTCTGTCATAGCCTGAGCACAACTTCTATATTTCTTGGAGTCTTTAGATGCAGGAACTTGAACGTTTTCATCTTCTGAGCGTATATTTTGATCCTCTATGGGCCCAAATGGTCAAATCTATGGTCAGGTTCCTTTTTATTCTGATTACTCATTTTCCCAGCCTCTGCCCTGGTTTTAGGGTGCTTCCTGAGCTTTTGAGCATAATTGGAACACCCCTTCAAGGATCTCAGTTCCTTCAAGATCTTATGGAAATTCTGACTGCTCTCCTGCCTGTGCTTTGGTTTGTGAATGACCAGAAGCACTCCTCTCTGCTCTGGAGCTGTAAGGAGGATTCCTGCTCCACTATGACCGTACGGGGGCCCCAGACTGTGACAAGGGTCTAAATATGGACAGAGCCCCATAGTCCTGTCCCAGGGACAGAGGAGAGACCTCAACATTCTCCTTACTCACTTACCTAGTGTGTACCCTGGAAGCAGCTGCTGGGAGGTTCTTTCTGGTTGGCTCTGTGGGCCTGCTTCCATTTCCTGGGGCTGAGCTGAGGGCAAGCCTCGCTGAAGAGGACCACAATGGCCTGGACTTCGCACATGTTTTGGCAGGGATTTCCCCGCTGATCTTACAAGTTGTGCTTGATGCTCCCTGTGTTGGCAGGTCATGAAATTGTTTCTACTTCCAGGAGCTGGTGCTCCCAGGGACCTAGGCACTCTGCATGCTGTTCCCAGAAGGCTAGAGCTCCTTCACTTGGGGTGCTGCCATCTCCTCCAACCATGTGGAATATGGCCTCCCCATGATTTTCCAGGTTACCTTGGGCTGGAGCATTGCCTCACTGGATCTTTCTATGAGTTCTGTCTCTTGAAAATTTAGTTGAGTCATAATTTTAAGGTTTTTGAAATCTTTTGGAGAGAGTTCCTAGGAAAGGCTGTTCTTCTGTAGTCATCTTGGCTCCCCTGTGTATTTTTTCAATGGCTACATTGTCTTTTTGTTCCAGAATATTTGGACAATTTTCCCTGTTAATTTCCTGCATGATGTTTTCCAGATTCTTTTTTGATCCAGGTTCCTAGTAGTCTGATAATTCATAAATCATCTTTCCTGGATCTATTTTCCAGGTTGTTATTTTTTTTCTAAGAAGTACTTTACATTTTCTTCAACTTTTTCAGTCTTTTTATTTGTTTGATGGAATCTTGTAGTCTCTTAACTTCATTGGTTTTTATTTGTTCTATTCAAATTTGGGGGTTTTATTTTCTTCAATTGCCATTTGTTTCCTCTTTCAGTTGGTTATTTTTTCTTTCAACAGAGTTGATTTCTTAAGTCAATTTTTCATAATTTTCCTGCATGACTCTCATTTCTTTTTTTCCATTTTTCTTCTTCCTCTCTTCTTTGATTTTTAAATTCTTTTGTAATCTCTTCTATGAATGAGATTTAATTTTTAAAGTTGACTTTTTATGAATATAGAAATTTCTACATATACATTTTTGTAAAGTTCACAGTAAAACTAATAATTTTAAATAAAGTAGGAAATGAAATTATGCTAATAAATTACCATATTACAGGTAAATTTTTAATAAGGATAGGATTTTATAAATCTAGAAAATAATTTGTAATTATACTAAAAGTATTAGAAAATTTATTTCAAAAATCTCTTTTCTCCAGAGATCTTACTGCTAGGAATATATTTCAAATAGGTAAAAATAAAAAGACTCGCTCCATATGCATGAAATACTGATAAGAATATTTTTATGATAACAGAGAATTGGAAACAACATTGATGTCCATAAAGTGGGAAATGGTTAAGTACATTGTTATATGCATGTGAGGAAATATTATTGCAAAGTCAGAAATAATGAATAAAAAGATTCAGCAAGGCATGGGAAGACTTGGGAATGGTGGATATAGAGCAATGTAAGTAGAATTAATAAAGCAATATGCACAAATACTACAAAAATATAAATGGAAAGAACAAATGTGAAGTCAAGCATTATGTAATTATCCTGAAAAGCTAAAAAATGAACCACTCACTTTTTCATGGTGGGGAGGGGGGAAAGGAATATACTATGAATGTAGAATAGCACATACACATTTTAGCTGCCTTTTCTTTTGCTATTACATCACTTCACATGTCCAATTAACAACCTCTTATACCCATCTCCTCCTACTTATTGCATTGCCATAAACATGTAAATTCTTACTATTATTGACTTCTATGACTGCATTGGTCTCTATCACTACAAGTGGCAGTTGGTGAGGCATCACAAAGTTCTGGACCTGGAGTCAAATCTAAATTCAAAACAGAAGTCTCAGATATTTTTGAACTCTGTGATGCTGGACAAGTCACTTTACTTCTGCCTCAGTTAACTTTAATTGTAAAATGGGTATAATGATAGACCTTTCTTTGCAGGGTTAGTATGAAGAACAAATAAGATAATACTTATAAAAGGATTATCATAGTTCTTGACAGAGCAACTATAAACACTGTAAATTTATATTCTTTTCCCTTCTATGTATTTCCCTTCTTGCCTGCCTTGAACTTTTCTTTCCCACTGCTGTCTAACTAATATTCTTTATATACAGTTATGGATATGTGATTCTTCTGTTCAAATATATTCAGTGTCTCCCTACTGTTTGCTAATTAATAGTCAAACTCATTTACTCCATACACTTTTATCTTGCTCAATGTCTTGCATAATACTCAGTGGTACATTATAAGGCAATTTATATCTTTATTGAACTTGAGTTCAATAGAAGATGCTACAAAGAATTGTCAGTTTTGCATAGGAGTAGGTTTTTGTCCTAATAAATTATTCTTCTTAAAAAAAGGAATCTCCCTAAAAGGAACTGGATGCTGGGAGAAAGTAGATACAAATAGTTAAAATGACTGACGAGCCCTTGGGTTCAACATCAAATCATCAAAGGAATTTTACCAACCCTGTGTGTACATTCTTGTCTAGATTGTCTAGTCATGACAGGTATATTAATATGTGCCTGGGGTCTTCATACCCTATATTAGCACATTTAAAAAGAATTTCAACACTTTTTTCCTTCTCAAATATTAAATAGTGTTAGCCACAACCTTCTTGAGTCCTTCAGTAAAAGGCCACAGATCTTGACAAAACCAGTTTCCTAGAACTAGTAAAAGACATTGCATTCTCTATTCAGACAATTGATTGAGATGAGAAATAGCAAATAATTGTTCCTTATGCATATTTACTTCTTCTGTGTATATGTGAAAGTGGGGAATTACTAGAATACATACCACCCAAAAGAACTTGGTATTTAGATGAGCAAATACACAATGACCTTATTAATATTCATAAGCATGTGACAAAATTCACTAGGTAGCACAATGGATAGAGCACTGGGCTTAAAATTAGGAAGACTTATCTTCATGAATTCAAACTGGTTTCAGAATCAAACTAACTGTGTGGCCCTTGACAAGTAATTTAGTGATTTTTACCTTAGTTTCTCATTTGTAAAATGGAATGGAGAAGGAAATGGCAAACTTACCTGAATTTAGCTATATAGAACTTTAGGCCTATTTTTTTTCCTGGGTGGGGAGAAGGTCATTTCCTAACTTAAAGTGCTTTCAGTTTGAAAGAACCCAAAAGAGTTTCAAATAAGATGGTATACCATAGTTGTGCCACCTAGCCACCTCTGGCATAATATATATTGCTTGAATACCACATAATCTATTGGAGGAGATTTTCAGTGATGTTACAGGCTAGCAGAATTGGAAAGGACTTTAAGAAACAAAGTTTACCCCAATTTAGAAGCAGAACACCTAGAATAATTCTCTTGTCTCTCCATTTGCATCTGAACTCTAAGAGAAGTTTTGAGGTTCCCTAAAGCTATATCTGACTTCTAGAATGTGAAACAAGTTACCCAATAGCTTAATTTGGCTCACTATCTTTGTATAAGATCTATGGTTCTGTCATTCAGCTTGCTAAATGTCTCCTCAGTGATTACTATAGTCACAAAATGGCCAATCCAATAAAAGTAGAAATTAGAAATAAAGACATTAATTCAGATAAATCACAGAAAAACTGAGAAATTGTTTATTCTATCCCACAAACTAACAAAATTCTCTTCTACAACTTGCTGACAAGTGACTATTGAGCCTTTATTTGGAAAAAATATGAATATGGGAATCTATTACTTTTTGAGAGAGACCAACCTACTTATGTAAAGCTCCAATAGATTTTTCCCCCTTCTATATCATTTATTCAAATTGCTTCTTTTAAATTACTGACAGTTTAGAAAGCCAAATGGAAGTTTGAAGAAAAACAGTTTGTACTTAAAGTTTGAAGTATCAATTAAAAATGTCTATGAAGGGCTTTTCCTTATAGAGGCAGGAGAAATTGTGCATTTTATTTTCATTAATAATATATCTATTATGAATATGTGGAGAAGACAGGGAGAGTTGTAACTATGAAAATTGAATGTCTTTAGAGATATGTATCAAGAGAGTAGAGGGAATAATATGTAAGGAATTATAAAATATAATATATTATGGGAAAACAATCTCTGCTATTGCTGAAAAGGTGAACAAAGAAATAACAATAACAGACTTCATTTTCAGAGTCTGAATTTAATTCATTTTGAGAAGACATATGAAGATTCTTAGAGACTTTAATCTATATCCAGAGGGAAATGAATGGTGTTTTTAGACAAATGAAGAGAAGTTATCTAATTATATTGAGTGCTGAAGTTGACTCTAGCTATAAATGTTCATCAAGTCAAAGTATTGTAAATAATTATTTATGCCTTTACATTATTATTGCTTTCATTTGGTAATGAATTATAGATGAGAAACTATTATTGGAAAAGGAAGTTTTATTAATTAAACATTAAATAATTAACATTTGATGAAGTGGGTTGAATTCAAATTAATTAATGAGAAATGTTAACAACTTAATAATTAAAAGAAAATAAGTTAACATAACATGTCCTTAGATCACTTTAAATTAAAGTAAAAGAAAGAGTCTAATTACAGAAGAATGAGAAGCCCTCAATTGAGTGTGAATGACCTCAGAGGCTACCAACCTCATCCATTAAATCTTGCTACATCTGTATAGAAGTGGAACTTTCATTTTCTGAGACACCTAGCCATTGCTCCTGATTCTGCTCTCTGGATCAGCATCAGGTCACACAGAACACAACTAATTTCTCTACCATATGATGGCCCTTCAAATTCTTGACAATAGCCACCAATGAGATTTCAGGGAAAATTAGAAAGTAAATTCTGATATAATAAGGGAACTCTAAGAGAATGAACTTGGTAAACAAAAAAGAGAGGCTGGGAGAAAATTCAAATATGATATAATTAGCATACTCTATAAATTCCTGAGAGCAAGAAAGAATAAAATTGAGATACATGGTAAAAATAAATAAAATATGCAAATATATGCTACATATTTCTATAACTGAATTCAGTGTCTGTTAAAATGACTGAATGACAGCCAGTAACAATGAAGATCTATTTTCTTTTAGGTAACTGGTATCATGGTGTCAGCTCCATTAAATTGCCAAGATATGCCCAGAGTGACCATTAGGGACCATCTCCAGGGAAAAAACAAGTGGACTGCATATATAATAATGCCATTAAATTTCTGAGCCCTCTGAATATTCTAACTAGTTATCATTTCTTGAAACACAGAACCTGCTTTCTATCAGAGATCATAAAAATTAATAAGTCAAGCAAAAGGATATGTTTGCTTTTCTTCAGTTGAATTAGGACAGTAACTTCATATGACTATATTATTTACTTTCTATTTTAAGATTTTGCTTCTTCAAAAGAACATAATACTATATAGTGCTCAATCAAACCAAAGACCAAAGCTAAGTGGTCTAAAACTCACCAACACCATAGGGAAAGCAGTCTGGCAGAAATTAGACTTAGACCAACATCTTATACAATATACTAAGATAAGGTCAAAGTGGATATAATATGGTATAGTATTTCATCTATCTATCTATCTATCTATCTATCTATCTATCTATCTATCTATCTATCTATCTATCATCTAGCTATCTAGCTATCTTTGCAAATATATATATATATACATATATGCAAATATATACATATGAATAATATCTTAATATAATAAGTTTGAGGATTGAAGGAGGAAATATTTTTACCACTATGATTAAGGGATAGGTCAATAACTAAACAAGGAATAAAGAGGATCATATGATAAATAAATGGTGATTTTGGCTATATAAAACTTGAAACTAGGGGCAGCTAGGTGGCCCAGTGGTTAAAGCACTGGCCTTGAACTCAAATCTGAACTCAGATATGTAATATTTACTAGTTATGTGACCTTAGGCAAGTCACTTAACCCCATTACCCCACAAAAAAACCACAAACCAAAAAAAATGAAACTTGAATTTTTTTTTAAATGAACAATAACGATATAATTAAAATTTGAAGGGTTACAGTTTGCTGGGGGTGGGGGAAATCTCTGAAGCAAATTTCTCTGCTAAAAGTCTCATATCTAAGACACATAAGGAACAGATCTAAATATATGAGAAGGGAAGAGAGGCACTATTTATGCAGCACTATTTATATATCCCTATTCTTTAGCAGGCAAATGTACTAAGCAATTAAAAAAATTATCTCATTTGAACCTCATAACAAAGCTGCAAGGTAGATATTGCTATTGTTACCATTTTACAGTTTAGGAAACGGAATTGACCAGATCATACAACAGACACAGTATCTGATGTCAGATCTGAATTCAGTTCTTCCTCAATGAGGAAGAAATGTACCACTTAGCTCCCTTGAAAGAGCAAAAGCTATTTTCTAATAGGCAGTCAAAGGCTGTCGACAAGTTTTTCTAAAAGGAACAAAACCAAGTTTTCAATAGTCATACCAAAAGAATGCTCCAAATCACTAATAATTAGAGAATGACAAATTTAAGTAACTCTGAAATTCTACTTTGTTCATCAGATTGGCAAAAGATGAAAATAAGGGAAATAGGCAGTTATTTGGATGAAAATATTTTCAGGACAATGGGTATAGTAATGTGAATTAGGCAATTCAGAAAAAGAAATTTGCAACTATTCTCAAATTGTAAATACTTTTGAGTCCAGAATATCACTGAGACCCTTATCCCCAAAGAAACAAAAGAAAGAAGAAAGGAATCATCTGTACAAAATTGACACAATTTTCCAGTTTATGGTTCTTGAAAAATAAAGTCAGCCTATTTATTATCTCCAAAGATTTTGTGGTTCATTATTGCTTCTTTGATGAAATACAGTTTCCATAGTATGACATCTAACAGTGTTCCCAATCATACATTACCTTTATCTTACCCATGCATACTGACTTTCAAGAGAAACCATCAGTATATGAGCATTCATAAAGCACCTACACTATATTAGAATATGCAAAATTAAGGTATCTGTGACAACCTAGGTGATCAGGAAAGACATTTTTAGAAAATGATATTGTATCTCAACCTTGATCAGAAGAAGGAATTCTAAGAAGTGAGGAGAGAGATCATTTGAAGTATGAATGTGTCAGACTACTAAAATGTCAGACATTAGTAGGGACAAAAAAAAGGGAAAAGATAGACCCTCCCCGGCTTGACCATACAATCCAATGGGAAAATCAGTTATGTACATAACAAGTTATAAGAAGGATCAATAATTAAGAAAGAAGTTTCCAGAATTAAGAGGGATTGCGAATGACTTCCGGTAAAATGTGAGAGAGCATGGTTTCTATTTGAACACATTTCATCCCCTAGCTTCTCACAGACTATCACCATACTTCAAATGATCTCTCTCCTCACTTAGAATTCCTTGTTCAAGGTTGAGATAAAATAAAAATGTCTTTCCTGATCACCTAGGTTGTCACAGATTACCTTACTTTTGCATATTCTAATTTGTATACCTATTGACTCTCTGACCAGGAGAATACAAATTCCTTAAGGATAAGAATTTAATTTTTTTTTATTTTTGTATTTGGCAAAGTAATTCATATGAGGTACTCAATAAGTATTCATTGAGTTGAATTTTCTGCCATGAATTAAAGAAACATTCATTTTTAAAAATTTGAACTTGGGTCAAATAAAATTAGCATTTCTCTATACAAAATGAATCAGAAAATGAAGACTATACATGAAACCACAAATCTCTCAAGTACAGTTTGCATTTCTTTTAAATATATAATAACTTCAATATTGAGCTTTCAAAGTTGTCCTGGATATCTGTCTTTTCTTATGATTTTCTTCTGTTGTCTTTTTTTTCCTTTTTTAAAATGTATCAGTGATACTTTGTTTCTTTAATTTATTTTTCTGTCATTTCTTTTTTTAAGAGATGAGTAAAATGCTCCATTATTGGACATGGAGAGACTAGAGAAAAGGAGATCAATTAGGAGACTATTGTAATAGTTCAGGAGAGATCTGATGACGGAAAAGTATAAGCCATAAGAATACCCTCTAAACTTAAACTGGTACAGGGATAGGCATATTTGACAGAAGTAGTGTTAGACAGTCTAAACTTTTCCACTAAAGACTTTAATTAGGGGCGGCTAGGTGGCGTAGTGGATAAAGCACCAGTCTTGGAGTCAGGAGTACCTGGGTTCAAATCTGGTCTCAGACACTTAATAATTACCTAGCTGTGTGGCCTTGAGCAAACCACTTAACCCCATTGCCTTGCAAAAAAAAACCATAAAAAAAAGACTTTAATTTTGCAAATCATATATATATATTTTAGTTTTTGCAAGGCAATGGGGTTAAGTGGCTTGCATAAGGCCACACAGCTAGGTAATAATTAAATCTCTGTGGTCGGATTTGAACTCAGGTCCTCCTGGATCCAGGGCCCGTGCTCTATCCACTGCGCCACCTAGCTGCCCCTGCAAATCATATTTTGGTTTTTTAAAATAAATACTTAGTTATCTGCATCTTATTTTATTTTGGGTTTAAGTAACTTACCCAGACTTCCATAGCCATTTAGTGTCAAATGTCTGAAATTTAATTTGAACTCAGGTCCTCCTGACTCCAGGACCAGTGCTCTATTCACTGTACCATTTAGCTGCCCTGAGTAATTGTGAAAAGTATGCAATTATTTATTCCTACAATCTGAAAGCTAGATGAAATCATTAAAAATAATTTAGACTAAAGCACTAATATTATTGATAAGGAAATCAATCTTTAATGAGTTTAAATAATTTGACAAGTGCCTCACTGCAGACTAATAGCACACTCAGGTGTAAAATCAGATCTCCAGATGTCCAAACTATGTCTCTCTCTGTGAAACCATCTATAATGAATTAGAAGGATAAACACAGCCTTGACCCAGTTACTATTCCAGGAGCAACATCATCAGTCAGCTCTGCCACATTTAGTGGAGTGATAGTTTTGTGGTATATCCCCAGTTGGGGGAATATAAAAGGGGAGCTAGCATAAATTATTTCTTAAGAGTTAACTTGGGGCACCTAGGTGGCACAGTGGATAGAGCACGGGCCCTGGAGTCAGGAGGACCTGAGTTCAAATCCACCCTCAGACACTGAATAATTACCTAGCTGTGTGGCCTTGGGCAAGCCACTTAACCCCATAGCCTTGCAAAAATCTAAAAAAAAAAAGTTACCTTACATTTTTAGTGTGAGCATTTATACCTCAGAAATCAGAAAATGCTGCAAATACTAGATTGATTTATTATTCTATTGATTGAAAAGATTTGAAATGGTGAGAAAAATGTTAATGATGGGGATAAAACTTAAATTTATCTTATAAATTCTCCATGCCCCCCCCCAAAGACCTTGGGTGTTTAACAATTATCGGAACAAATACAGATGAATAGTATTGGGTAAAACGCATGAAAATGGGGACCTGACAGTGACATTAGAAATTCATCTTTAATCCTTAGAGGAATGCCTACTCTCTCAAGTTTAGATAACTTACTCTGGGAAGAAAAAAATGGATATAGTAATAAGACCATAATATAGCTACCACCCAATAGAAACTCAGATTAGGGATACTCAGAGCTTACACAGATTTTATAGCATTTTAGGGTAATGGAGGATTTGACCAAAGCTCTTTTGAAGCTCACCTCAAATAGTTCCCTCATCTTTGATGATAGTTAAATTTTATCAGATAAGTTAGAACTTTATCTTAATGTGGCCAAGACAAAAAAAAATGTGGTAGGTTCATTCTCTATTAGATAGACTATGTAGCTGTGATCTTGGCTTTAATGAGCACCAGGATGTATAGATGTCCAACCCTCTAAAGAGACTTGGCAAAGCATTTTTTTTTGCATCTGTTGGAGTGCTATTGGAGGTAAGCACTTCTTTCTGTCCTTAACTATTTGCAGAAGGGAAACCTAGCTCCTGATTCTGAAGTAGTTAATGATGCTCCTATGGAGTGCCATGGCTTTCCTGTCAGGGTGTTTTCATATGTGTCATTTCCCCCTTTTGATTCTCAAGTATTTAATCATGTAACTGGAAGGTATGCACCTGGCTTCTGAGTACTCTGGCCTAAAGCTGGTGGGAAAACAATTTGCAAATCTCGGTAGTCATGGCAACTTTAATAAGTTGAGCTTAATAAAACTGCAGAGAGAACCCAAATGTTCATTCTAAATACATTGTTTCTGATTGGAAGATAACTCTTTAAACATAGGAAAGGTATATATGTGAAGGAAAATCAAGACATGGATCCCTGCAGCTTCTCATTTCAGTGATATAAGGTTTTTACCATTTGACTGGGAAAATATAACTAATGAACTTCTAAGAAAAAAGAATCAAAATGATATGGAGTCATGATAAAAACAAAATTACTTAAGGGCTACCAAACTAACAGATCAGGTAGTATTTTCTTTTTCTTTTATTTTTAGGGTTGTTTTTTTTTTTTTTTTGCAAAGCAAAGGGGGTTAAGTGGCTTGCCCAAGGCCACACAGCTAGGTAATTATTAAGTGTCTGAGACCAGATTTGAACCCAGGTACTCCTGACTGCAGGGCTGGTGCTTTATCCACTACGCCACCTAGCCATTCCTGGTAGTATTTTTGATGAAAGATTTGTTTATATATGGAAAGTATAAGATTTACCTAACTGAAACAAAATAGCATTTATCTAGTTTCAAGAACTTTCTGACACTTGGTACTATTGCTTCCTAATGCAAAGGGATTAAAAAAATAGAGAAGCTTTCCTGATATTGTCCTGTTCAAGAACTTACATTCTGGGAATGGCCTGATTAGACGCAATATGTGACAGGCACTGTAGGAGAGGGAGGGGAAAATTTACAGCCCTGGAACTTATGGCATCCCCTAAGGAAACCCTTATTGATGAGGAACAATGTGGCGCTAGAGGAGAGAATGCCTGTCAAAGAGATATGAAGTCTTGAGTTCAAAACCTCAATCTGGGCAAATTATTCTTCTGAATCTGGGTTTTCCTCATCTGTAAAATGAGGACAGTAACTGTTTGTTCTAACTTTGAATTTCATTCAACTTTCATACAACAATAAGCATCAGTTATTAACTTATTAATGATGTTTGTCCTTCATTCTCAAAGAAGACCATGACATCAGGGAGGTGATGCCATGACAAGCACATGAATTGAATTTGAGTGTGTTAAATCACCAGCCTCATTTTCTCTGCCAGAGCCATCTGTGTCCAGTGATCAGATATGAATCAGGACAATAGGAGATGTCCTTAGATGCAAAGCAACCAGGGTTAAAAGTGTATTGCCCAAGATCATACAACTAGTAAGATTTGTGTCTAAGGCTAGATTTGAACTCCCAACCATATAACTCGAAGACAAGTGCATTATCCCCCTGATCCAACTAATTGCCCCTATTAATTTACAAATATTAATGGGAGGAAAGTCATATTCCACCTCTGACACATCACTATCTCAATGGACAAGTCTCTCTCTCTCTCTCTCTCTCTCTCTCTCTCTCTCTCTCTCTCTCTCTTATAAAGTCTCTTATACTCTTAGTACTCTAAGATCATAAATAGCTTAGATGCTGACTGGTACTGGTAGAGAAGAGAAATCCTATGTCTAATCATTATACTTTTATATGCCAGATACTACATTAAGCATTTCCAGTATTTTAATCTAATTTTTAGTCCACACAAGAAGGCATTGATGCCATTCTCACCCATTAAAGTTAGATGTCCACCAACACTCTGTTCTGGCATCTCTTCTCATTTCCCTCTATGTTCTTTTGCTTGGTGATTTAACTGACTTTCAAAGTTCATTATCTATGAGGACTCTCCAAACTACTTATCCAGTCCTAACCTCTCTGGTTAATTCTAATCTTGTATCTACAATTTCCTTTTGGACATCTCAAGCTAGATGTCCAGAGACATCTTAAATTCAATATGTTCAAAACAGAAATCATTGTCTCTTCTCCCCCACCAAAACCCTCTTCTCATACTTACCTTTCCTATTATTATTCAGAGTACCACCACCTTCCTCCCAGTAAACCAAGTTCTCAACCAAGATGTCATTTTGAATTTCTTGTTCTCACCTTACTGTATACAATCACTTGTCAAAATCTGCTTTTAAAATATATTGCATATACTCTCTTTTCTGACATCGCTATCACCTTGGTATAGACCCTCCTCAACTTACTCCTAGATTATTGTAATAGCCTAGTGGTGGGTCTCATGCCTCAAGTGTCTTACCAGTCCAGTCCATCCTCCAAACTGATCATCAGAAATCATAAAACTGAAATCTGACTATGATATCACCCTAATATATTTTGATGAGCTTCTGTGACTGAAGATGAATCGCTTTTTTCAATTTTTTCAATTTATTTATTTTCAACCATATGCACGTGTATATTTTTGTTACAAAATTTCCTTCTACCCTTCCTTCCCTCTCCCCTCCCTTCAGCAGCAAACAAATTAGCATTGTGCATACATATTTTGATAAAAATATTTACAGTTTCATAATTTTTGGTATGAGGAATTAGGATTAAGGGAGAGATAATTTTTATATAATGTTCATCAGATTCTAAAGGGTTGTTTTTAATTTGTTTTGTTTTATTTTGTTAGGTGAATTGTTTTTAAAATCCTTCATAAACTGGTCCCTTCCTCCCTAAATTCCCTCTCTTCAATTTCATCCTTCCTTCCCTCTCTCTTCTCTTCTTCCTTCCTTTCATATATCTTAATGTCCTCCATATTCTATGAACCAGTTACACCAACCTCCTTTATGTCCTTTACTCAAAATAATATGGCTTCTGATTCCAGACATTTTCATTGACTGTGTACCTTATTTGGAATGCTTTCCTTCTTCATCTCTGTCTCCTAGCTTTACTGGTTTCCTTCAATGCCCACGGATTCCCATACTCTGCAAGAACCTTTTTCTAATCCCCCTAAATGCTAGTTATTGCTTTCTGTTAATTTTAAAAAAATTATCCCATAAATTATTTTTTTGATATATAGTTGTTTGTATTTTGTCACACACCATTAGACTGTGAGTTCCTTGAGAACAGCATCTGAATTGTAATTTTTGTTTGCTTTTATTTTCTTTTGCTTTTACTTTCTTCTTGTCTCTAGAATTTATTACATTGCTGGAAACATTGGGGGTTAATAAATTCAGATTGCCTTGACTTGATTCCCAACCATAATACTGGAGTCATCTTTATATTCAAGAATACAGATTCTTGAATTTATTGAGGAAAACAAGCTAAGTTTAAATTTCCTTTATGAGTACCATGCCTTCTTGGGATTTGTGCAGCATATAGGATAGAATCCAAGTCATTTTTAAAAACTAATGAAATTTGTCTATCAAATTTTTCACTTTATGTTTTATTTTAAGTTTTCTATACACCTTGTTCATTTAAATAAATAGAAAGATTAAAAGGTTATTTTACTTTTTTCCTTCCCCTCATTTTTTTTATTTAATTGGCATATTGAACAATTCATTTCTTTAGATTTTAATTTAATAGCATCATCTTAAAATGAAAAAGTAAGGCCCTCCCAATCTTCAGTCAACCAAAGTAAACAAGAATTTGTACAAAATGCAAAATACATGTTTATATGCCTGTAGGCCAAAGACTAGGCTGTCATTTTGAACGTTATCAATGAATTTATAAACTTCTTTTTTCATACCAACTCCACTGATCCTTCACAACATCTGAAAGTCAATTAAAGTATTGCATTTGAGGGGATAAGCCTAGGCAAAAGGACAATAAAATAATTGATTTTAAGATTTATCAGAGAACTCTAGTCAACTAAAAATTAATTTAAAAAATTATTTCAGCAAAGTTGTTGGACATAAATCACCTAATTTGGTGATTTATATATAAGAATATAAGAGAATGAGATTTATATATAAGAATATAAGAGAAAGAGATAAGAAGAGAAATTCCATTTAAAATAACTATGGAAAATCTTAAACATTTACAAGGCAGCCTGTCAGACTCTATGAGAAAATTATGTTTACTAAAAAACACTTTTTGCACAGATAAAGAAATAACTAAGTAATTGAACTATTAACTGCTCATAAACAGGCCAAACTAGTATAATAATATGACAATACCATTCACATCAATTACTTATTCCATTCCATACCAATCAGACTGTTAAAGGAATACTTTAAAGAGCTTAAAAATACCAAAATTCATCTGAAGGGAGAAAATAAGTTAAGAATCTTGAGAGAATTAGTAGAAAAAGTAGGAAAGAATGAGCCCTACCTAGCACAGCTAAATCTGAAACTATGATACAAGGCAATCAAAGCCATGTGATATTGGTTCAAAAGCATGGAGGTTGATCAGTGGAACAGATTATGCATATCACATAAGAAAGCAAATGAGCATAGTGCCCAAATCTTAGTGAAAATGATCTATTCTAAAAAAGAGAGAAAAGGGAATGAAGGGATATTTATATGAACCAGATATTGTTCTAAACTCTTTACAAATATTATCTCATTTAATACTGATAAAAACTCTTATTCTCATTTTATAGATGAGGAATTTTAATGCAGAGATTTAATGATCTGCCCAGTGTCACAAAGCTGCTGTCTGAGGTTCAATTTGAATTCAAATCTTCCTGATTTTGAACCCAACTCACTGCACTATCACATATTTTTCACAAAAACTAAAAAGCAAAAACAAGAACACTAGAAAGCACTCTGGTATCAACATCCCATTTTATATACTATAAGATTCAAATGGGGATATGATTAAGGTATAAACTGTGAAATCATAAATCAATTAGAGAAACAAGGCAAAAAATTACCTGTCAGATATCACAATAGGGGGAAAAAGTTCATGACCAGACAGGAGATAGAGAGGATTATGAAAGATAAAATGGAAAATTTTGATAAGTGGTCAAAGAATATGAATACATACTTTCCAGAGGAAGAAATACAAATCATTGATAGTTATATTTTTAAAAATACATTAAATCACCTATAATGAAGAAAATGCAAATTATAACAATTCTGGAGTTCTACCTTACACTGAAAAAGTTTAATGGTTTTTAAGAAAGTATTTTGTTTTTATTCAAGTTTTTTTTTTTTTCCTGAGAGCATCCTGTTCTTCATTTCTTATAACAGAATAGCATTTCATCTTAAGCACGGTGCCTTTCCCCAACTGATGGAAATTCTGTTAATCTCCAGTTCCCTGACATCAGGAAAAGACCTGCTATAAATATCCTTATACATATAGATCCCTTTCCTTCCTGTTTTTCATCTCTTTGGGAATATAGACCAAGTAGTGGCACTGCTGGTTCTAAATTGCTCGAGACATTTCACAATTCCTCATTTTCCTTCATCCCTCTCAATATTTGTCATTTTCTCTTTCTGACCCATTTGTCAATCCAACTTACACTTCTACCAAAATTGATCTAGCACATTTTAAAAAAATGATTTAAATATATATATATATATATATATATATATATATATATATATATATATATATATATAATTTATGGCCTCATCTGAAAACTGTTCATATATTCTGATCATCTATAAGAAATGCATTATTCAAACTGGCAATTGGATAGGAAATCATCTCATTACTAGCAATATTCCATCTTGACAAGATTAAAGTATATTAATGAGTCAACTTTTTGCTTACCTTTTACACAATAAGAAAACTATCACCATGATGAATATCTTCCTCCAAAATTTTTTTTGAACCTGAGCATTCAAAATAGAAGTAGGCTAAATTTAACAGTTGTGAAGAATGGATTTAAAAAATGTCATTTGCACTGTCCTTCTATTCCATATACGTGACATTCCTTCTCCCTCCTCCATACATTTCCTTATGAATGAATTAGACTTCCTTCTCACCTCCCCTTCATATAATCCCTAGCTTCCTTCAAGAAACAACTTGAATGTTAGCTCCCACATGAAATCCTTCTTTAGCACCAGTATCATTAACACTCTTACATTCTTCCTCTGGAAATTACTTTCAGTATGCTATATATTTACTTTTTTGTGTACATGTTATGTCACTCCAGTAGAATGGGCAAAATAGATAGACCATTCAACTGGGAGTAAGTAAGTCCAAAATTCAAATCCCAACAAATCATAAGTAAAGGACAATCTCCTTGGGTCTTATTTTTCTCACCTGTAAAATAAAGAATTTGGATACAATGATCTCCAAGTTTCCTTCTAAGTCTCAATCAATGATTCTACAAACATATTTATTTTAAGGAATATATATATATATATATATATATATATATATATTTGAAATAGGATTTTTAAAATTGCTTTTTCATTTACAATGCTAACAACATCAGTGTTCACATTAAATCCAAGAGACAACATGATCTAGTAGAATTAAAACTGAATATTGGAGAACTAGGATTAAAATCATGCTTTTGCCTCTTTTACTACCTGTTATTTTGAACAATTAATTTAGTCTCTCTGAAATTTATTTTCCTTAGTAAGATTAAAGTTTTAGTTTCTAAGGTCCCCTAACTCCTTTAAATCCATGAATCTATAATCCACATAAAGAAAGACTCATCTTTATAAGCATGAGAATATCAAGTAGAATGGAGGACTCTCCATCAATAATAATTTAGTAATTAATATCACTAACAGAAATTCTGGATGTATTATTATAATCGATAAGCAGAGAACTACCTTGATTTATCTAATCAAGTACACTGTCGCTTACATGCTTTGAAATCTAACATTTATATGTATGTGACAAAAGTGGGTTTTTTTTTGCTGAAGTGGCAAAAATGTTGAGTAAAGATCACCAGATCGATGTCAACCAATAGAATATTATTAAAGGTCTCTTGTTGAGGCTTATTGATGCTTCAAGACAATTTATGTGGTCCAGGTGCTAGCTGATGAATACATTGATGGTAGAGGAGGGAAAGGGCACTAAAAAGCAGTACAGGTGTTGATCCCCAATCACAGAAAAAAGGAGCAAAACGACCTATTTGTCAATAGATAGCTCTTTCTGTGTTCTGTAGAGGAAAAGAATTAAAATGAATGTACTAGTCCTGACTTAGCTAGGAGTAAGGAGGGAGACTTTAATGGGAATAATTTGAGGGTCAGAGGGAAGTGAATAGACAAGGTCTTGTCAAAACAAAAACAAAACAGAGTAATGCTTTTGTGTATCATTTGAGTATGATGGTATCTCACTTTTTTAAAAAAGAAAGAAAATGTAGTGACATGTTCATGACAAATGTTGGGTCCATATAGTATTGAAAAATTGTGATAATACCATTTTTAATGAAGGAACTGCAGCAACACAAACAGCTCCTGCCATGGGCATTAGGAGAAGGGAAAAGCAGTGAAACATCATCAATTCCCTCTCTCTCCCTCAGAGTGAGCTATGAACCACTTTCTGGCCCTAATTAAATCTCTTTCTCACACTGAGTTTTCCATGAACTGTATCTTCCTCTATATGTGGTGGATCTAATGGAAATTGTTAACTTTCCGTGTCTGTGTGTGTGTGTGTGTGTGTGTGTGTGTGTGTGTGTATGAGTGTTGTAGAGTCCTGAAAACGATCCTAGCACTTAAATTGAAATTTTATGCTGCTTTATTTCTGATTTTAGCTGGTGTTTTGGTAAAGAATGCACTGGATTGGGGTGGCTAGGTGGCTCAGTGGATAAAGCACAGGCCCTGGAGTCAGAAGTAACTGGGTTCTAATCTGGTCTCAGACACTTAATAATTACCTAGTTGTGTGGCCTTGGGCAAGCCACTTAGCCCCATTTGCCTTGCAAAAACCTAAAAAAAAAGAATGCACTGGATATGATTAAGCCAGCACTACATAATTATGATTACTTCAAATAACACACAATAAAACTAGGAACATGATATCCCAGGTTTGGGGGAAATGGCATTATGTTACAGGACAGTGCAGTATTTATATGCACTTTCAAGAAAAATATACAAATAATGAGTATTTGGAATTCCTATTCAGGAAACACCTTCTATCAGTTCAGATTCACAAATGACCTACACCTTGCAGTCTTAGAAAGGAGCCTAGGGCTCTGACTGTTAAGTACTTGGAATGGATCATAAAACCAGTATTATCAAAGGTGAGACCAGAACCAAGGTCTGTGTTTTCACATGGAATATCTTAGTCTAATAAACTGTGACCTATGTATAGATCTTATTCATCCCTGCTTTTGGGCTTTTGCTCATGATACACTCTTCCCCAATTAGCTATTGAAATGTTTACCATTATATGTATGTCATGGAACACTATTGTTCTATTAGAAACCAGGGAGGGACGGGATTTCAGGGAAACCTGCAGGGATTTGCATGAACTGATGCTGAGTGAGATGAGCAGAACCAGAAAAACACTGTACACCCTAACAGCAACATGGGAGTGATGTTCAACCTTGAAGGATTTGCTCAATCCATCAGGGCAATAATAGGCAACAATTTTGGGCTGTCTGCAAAGGAGAGTACCATCTGTATCCAGATAAGGAGCGTTGGAGTTTGAACAAAGTACAAGGACTATTCCCTTTAATTTAGAGAAAAAACAGATAGCTTATTGTCTGATCTTGTTACCTCTTAGACTTCTCTTCTCTTTAAGGATATGATTTCTCTCTCATAACACCCAATTTGGATCAAGGTACAACATGGAAACAAAGTAAAGACTGACAGAGTGCTCTCGGTGGGGGGGGGAGGGGGGAGGGAAGCAAGATTGGGGGAAAATGTAAAACTCAAATAATATCTTTAATAAAAATAAATTTAAATTAAAAAAAATTGTAGCCAAACTCACAAATAGGACTTAATTGTAGAGTTATTGTTCATTTATAACTGTTCCCAGGAAAATAAGTAAGTGCTGACTCTAAATGGGTTTTGAAAGACTGCACTCAATTCAGAATTTTTTTTAAAAATTCTTTTAATCCGCATGAAACATCAAAAGAGCCCCTCTCAGGTCCATTAAGATAAGGTGGATCACACTTGTTGCTTAGACTGGGTTTCCAGGCCTCTCATTTTTATAAACTTAATTTTGAACTGAAATCCCCATAATCACTACTATTCTATCTCCCTCTCACCTCACAGTTCCTAAAATGCAGTCTCACCATCATTTATACCTTTTATGCCTTTTAAGACCTGAAAACTTCTTTGAAAATATTAATTTATTTAGAATTACTAATGTATTAGTTGGCCATCTCACCTGTAACAAAACATAACAGGAGAATAGTAGCCTGAGAATTTGTTAAGAGCTGTCAGCATTTTCCTTTTAGGCCACTGTCTTTTTTGTACTTCCATTAAGTACATTGTTACCTTTTGCTACCAATGGCAATCCAGAACATCTAGTCCATGTCTTTCTATTTGAGTTTGCCCTACCATCAAGAAAGCCCAGAGCTCTAGTTGTTCTCTTTCATTCCATTTGTCCACAAAATTCTGTTAGCTTTTTTGGGGAAAGTATTAATTTGTTACGATGATTTAAATTGAAGTTTCAAGGGTGGATACTAGACTATGTTTACCCTCTCCATATAACATTTCTACTTCCAAAAGAATGTTTTTAAAGTTTTCAACGATTTTTTACATTATTTTTAAACTTTTAAATATTATTTTATCCTTTCCCAATTACATATTAGGAAGATTTTTAATAAATCATTTTAACAAGAAAAAAGAGAAATGTTTACCATTTCAAGGCACATTCCAAGGTACATTTTAATATATAAATTATTATTTTTTTAATTTTGGAGGCAATTGGAGTTATCACAGCTGAAGTCACATTTAAACTCAGCTCGTCCCAACTCCATGATGAGTGCTCTATCCACTGCACAACCTACCTGCCCCACCATAATTTTTTTATGTAGATATTTATCTATCCCTTGTATATACTGATCTATCCCTTTTCTGAATTCCTACTACACTATAAATAGTACTTAATTGTTTTCTAATGATGTTATAGAAGGAAGAAGGGAAGAGTCCTGGGCCTGGAAACAGCAGCACCTGAGTTCAAATTCAACTTAACTTGTGTGACCCCAGGGAAAGGTATTTAATGCTCTCAGTTTCCCTCATCAGTAAAATGTGCTGGAAAAGGAAATGGCAAACCAACCCAAGATCCTTGTCAAGAAAACCCCAAAATAGGGTCAAGAAGAGTTGGACATGACTAGAACAACTGAACGACAAGGTATCATGAATTTTAGTTTTAATCTTTTTACAAAACTTATTGGACCTAAATCATATTTCCTTTCAATTACAAGTTGCATAAATAAGAAAGCTCCAGCAGAGAATAAAAAGAGAGGGAGTAAATACATCTAGAAGCAGATATAGTCCCACATTTAATTTAGAAAATCTAGAAGTGGTGAAGAAGTCATTCTCTTACATATAAAATAATATATGCATTGACTTTCAACATGTCAAAATATTGAGTGGTGAGGGAAAATCAGTCTCAAAAGTTTAGACTAATAATTTTGTATTCATTAAGATCATGCTTCATGTTTTAGATTGCAAGTTCTTTAAGGACAGGAATTGTTTGATTTCTTTTTATATTCTTAATGTCTAATTTGGTGCCTGTGACACAGCTGGCATTTAACAGATACTTGGTGATCTATAGATTGATAGTAAATGTCAACATGGGTTTTAGGTTTTTAATCATCTACAATTTTGGACCATGGGTGGCCAACCTTTTATCTCTTCTAGGTGATATTGCTCAACAAAAACTTGTCATGGACTTCATGTAGAATTTAACATTTATTTATGGCTACAATGTCACCAATATCACCAATGAGTATGATGATAATAAGATCTAATAATGTCACATGAATGGACTTTAAGGACCATATATGGGTGGAACACACCTAGAAGAATCAATAACACAAGAAGTTTCTTCCAAACACATGCCATCATCCTATGGATCTAAGAAAGACAAAGGACTGTTATTCACTTCTCTCCAAATCCTTCTTTTTTTGTAAGGTTTTGAATTTTACAACTTTTCCCCTCCTCTCCCCTCTCTTTCTCCGCCCCCCCCAGCAGGCAATCTAATAATTTTTCCATTGTTTCTGTTATGCATTGCATCCTTTTTTTCCTCCTCAAAGAGATGATACATCTTCTATAGCAGTTTTGCCTAGGGTTTTGGGGTCAGAATCAAAAGACTTCTTTCCTTAGCATTTAATAGCATCCCAAGGAATAAGGTAAATATTTGAAGAAGCTTCATTTACTCTCTCAAGCCACCCAATTGACACTTGGTCTCTAGAAAGAAAAAAAGCAGACTATGTGTCTTCATAAGTATCCCATAAGTTTACCTATGTAGGTTACCACTTCTTTTTCAGTTAGAATAACTATTTGTCTTCCACAACATTGCTTTCTAGGAAAGAAATTAATAATTGCACTCATTGTACCAAGAGGCAAAACAAGACATGAAGAGGACAAAAGTGCTCTCAAAGACATTTAAAACTCAAGAGCAAAACAGTTACTAGCAAGCCACAGATGAAGGTATCAGTGTTAAAGAAATGCATTGAATTATCCAGTGATGGAAATTCAGACCTGCTTAAAGCATTCTTGGGTTTTCCAGAAAATCAACAAACTCTAGTTATCTCTATGTTTGATTTGATAGTTCTCAGGAGGGTAGGTAAAAGCTAAAGTGTTTTCCCAAATTGTTGAAATGCTTATTTAATGGGCTCAAATGGGTTGGGGTCAGTGAACTAACATATGTTGTGTGTAAACCAGGTGCTCTTGTTCTCAACTTATTAGTTCAGAAGTTATAAGTAAGTGAGGGTCTCAATCACTAAGGGTTTGTGCAACTGTTTTTAGAGAAATTTGACTAGAGGAATAAGAAGAAACAAGGACTGCTTAATATGATGTAAGAAAATTCAAATATGTTGCTACATATCTTCTTGATATGTTTTATTTTAACCCTTTGGAAAGAATCACTAATGCATTTCAATTTGGGATATTTAGTATACCATCAGTAGCTCCATAATTGACTTAATGACCCTTAAAAAAACTAAAAAGTCAAGCAAATTGAGACATCAATATTGAAAAAAAAGGAAAACTAAGAGAACAATGTACACATTAATAAAAGTATTGTGAGATGATCAACCATAATGGAAGCAGCCCCCTCTCAGCAGTTCAGAGATCGAGAACTAGATTAGACTATGTACAATGTTATACCCATCCAGAGAAAGAAAAACAAAATAAGACAAAAAACAACCTTTCATAATCTCATGAACACTTTATAAAAATTATCTCTTATGCCTCTCTTTCCTTTAATTTTAATTCCTCATACCAAAAATGACTAATAACCATGTTTATTCAAAATATGTATGTACAATGCTAACTTGACTGCCTCTGAGGGGAGGGGGTGGGAAGGGATGGTAGAAGGAAATTTTGCAACTTAAAAATATACATGTGCATATTGATGAAAATTAATTAATTAATAAAAAACAAAAAAGTAATCAATTAAAATATTTCCCCTTTATCAAAAAAGAAAACAAAAGGAAATCTAGTAACTTAGTTCTTAGTCTTGTTCCACAATCAACAAATGTTAATTATTATAGCTTTCTTAAAGTATCATGAGTATATTCTAATACTACAAAACTGCATTACAATTTAAAGAAATGAACACATACTTATTCCTAATTTATATTCTGTAAGACATTGTACATCTATGTATGTGTTCATACACATATGTATGTATGTGTCCACACACACATATACATATATAATATAACTAATAAAGGACATATTTTTTTCATTTACCAGAAGTGATTTGTGGTTGTTCAGTAGGGGGCACTTTTCCTTTTATAATTTTCCAAGATAAAAGGAATTCTTTTAATACCAGCCTGGTGCCTATGTGGTTATGTACCATATTATTAAGCAGGCAACCTGGATTTGATTCTCAACCCCAGAACTCACACTCCCCAGGCTACTGTGCTCCACACCTGTAGAAAAGAAAAAGGTTCATGTTACATGAAAACTTCTATTTTAAAAATACCATCTACCTTTCATTTTTTTAAAATAAAACTCCTATTTTTTAAAGAAGAGGATTACTATTCTCCAAAGAATAGTGAAGCTTGATTTTATTTTGTCTTGTAGAGATTTTTTTGAGCTCTTTTAGCTCCAGACATGAAATAATCTGGCAATCTCTCCCTCAGAATGTGGTCTCCATACAATAATATTTTTTTTCAAAAGAAAAGAAGAATTCAGCTATTACATAGTCTAATCATACATTTCTTCTACAAAATGAATTAATACAAAATTGGAAATTTGTTTGGGAGTAAGTTAGCTTTGAATTTTTTATGCATTTGAAGTACCAGTCCAGTCTTGACCTTGGCCTCTCCAAGATCTCTGACTTTTGACCTAGGGAGTCTGCATCTAATAGCTAGAGGGTAGCAATAGCTGCAATTTGTCACTCAGAGGTATTTCTTCAGAAAGGTATCCCGTAACTTTTACATGGTGGTTCTAGTTTTCTGCCCCCTGAAACCTTGAGATCACATCAAAGGAGTGAAGTGGGAGGGAATATTGAGAAATGTCTGAGTGCATACAGGTGGTAAAGGGAGAGGTGATATGAGGCACCTGAGTTGAATTCTAATTGAATTCCCAGTCAAAACATAAGCCAGTTTAGAGATACACTGGATATCACTTGGAAGTGCACTGCTCTATTTCAACAAAGGACCATAAATACTCATAGAATCAGAAAATTATAAGGTCATCTTGTCTACCCATGCAAAAAATAAAAAAGTAATCCCCACTCTATCATTCTTTGGCAAGTGATTGTTGAGTGCCTCAAGGAAAAGGACCCACCATCTCTGAAGCTTAGGGGCCAATTGGATGAAGAAGAAAATACTTCTTCGTGTCAGTACTACTTATACTTACAGCCAGCTGTCATGACTTTCCCCTGTGTCCTTTTCTCCAAGATAAACCTGTCCAATTTCTTTAGTTGATCCTTAAATTTTATGGACTCAGGAATCTTCACCATCCTCGCTGCCTTCCTCTGTATACTCAGACTAATGCTAGGAGACACATATTCCAATGGCTGTGATAGGGCAGGAATTGTTCCTCTTTGCCTCATTTTCTGCAACATAAATTGGACTATTCCCCCATTTCCATCCCAAAATGGCAACAAAGTTGTAAAATGATTTAGTTGGCAAGCACTGAAGCTGGGTCTGACTTAGCAACAACTGGAGTAGCCAATTTTAGAATTCACATGGCATCCTGGTCAACCTATGAGCATAAAATGATCTATCCACATGATGTCTTTCAGGTTGGTGTCATATCCTGAGAGCACATAATGCAGTAAACCCTGGCCTGTTAACCAAACCATATGAGAGTAAAATATATCCTTGTTAAATGCTGACCTCAATGCTTTCTCTATCCTTCTCTACGCCTACCTCTTCTACCATCCACTGAGTTATTTGCTCTAGATGTTGGTGGCCTGTTCCTTATTCTATTGAAAGGCAGAAGATCCCTTGCCATAGTGTTACAATAGTATTATCTAGCAACCCAATAATATCCCACATTTTTGACAAAACAATTCTTCCCTTAACTGGGTAAACATGAATCCCAAGGCAATCTTACCTCAAATACCCATTAAATCAAATCTTAGTGATAGATCAGACTCAAGTTGATTGTCTGTTTGGATTCAATTTCTGGAAAAAAATGGGGCATTCATAGATCATTGAATAATTAGCCAAAGGAAGTTGACTGAATCCTGAAATAGAAATGATATTTAACAACAAAAAAAGGGTTCTTCCACTGTACCATGCCACTGTTTGTCTACTTCACATACTCAGAGCTGATCACAATTTTTCAAATAGGAGGCATTACTTGCTGACTTGATTTGTATGATATATTAAATTAATTTTTAAAGGAAGTAGTAGCAATGCCATTACTGTACAACATATATATGGATAGTGTGGAATACATTTTTAGGAATAACTTTCTCCCTCAGTAATATCTTGTTTTGTAAATTCTAGGGATCACCAAGTTTAAACTCTGTTTTTTCCATTATGGTACTAAAATATTCAATATTACAGTGATCAGCACATTACTCATGAGAAATCATTCTTTTAGGCTTTTTACTATATAACAATTGAATGGTAGGATATAAAGACCACTGGATTTTTATCCAGAGTTCAAACTTTGGCTCTACTATTTACTACAGGAGTGATTTGGGACAAGTCACTTCCTATCTCAGGATTTCAGTTACTTCATAGGTAAAATGAAAGAATTGAACTAAACTGTCCCTAATGTCCCTTCCAGCTCTAAATCCTATGATTCCATTAGACCACTATAACAAAGAAACTGAATGTGATAGGGTGGGGTCAGTTTCACTACATATTGTATAGTTCAAAAGCCATGTAAAAATTCCAATGGAAAATCGTAAACTTTTTTCTAAATAAGTGAAGATATATTTTCCAGTCATATGTTTTTCTCATGACACATGAAACAGCTGTTATACCAGACAATATTTCAAAATAAAGTGGGAAAGGAAGAAAAGGAAAAAGATAAAAGGGAAGAAGAAACACAAGAAAGGAAGTAAACTAGGGATAAAAGAAAAGGAAGGAAATAAAGGAAAAAAGGCAAAATGTCTTTTAGAAAGAGTTGAAAAAATTAGCTTGAAATATCTATCAACTTGTATGAGCAGGGGGACAAAAAGGGAAATTGTATGGAAAAAGTCCGGAAATGTTACATATAAATTGACATTTCTTTTCCTACCCTTTAATCCCATCACATTTTCTTCAAGCCCTTCCATAATCCAGAATAAACTTATTTCAAAATCTAGGAATTCTAATATCCCACAGGATTCCACCCCCTCTTCTTTCCCAAAGAACACATAAGTGACCTTTCTCACCCTTCTTGGCAAATGTTGAAAAGTATATTCTCAGATCCTATTTATGACAGCTCAAAAGCAGATGCCTTGATAAGGCCCCAAAGCAGGCTAATGGTTTTAAAAGCCCAGTGATGAAAAGGCTGGTGGGGAGGAGAGCTAACTACATATGTGGATCATGGAAGAGGCTGCAGGAGGTCACATTGTAAGGGGAGAGGATCAAGCAAGGTCAGATTGGTTAGAGCCTATTGCACAGTAGCATTCTTGTCCATTCATTCCCAGCCAATCTCTAATTATGGGCTAAACAATCAAAGAAGGCAGAGTTCTAAATGGTGGAACCATATTATTCCATGGTGAGTCCTAAGCAAAAAGGAAGGAATCTGATACTTGGTAACAGTTTACAAACATGCATCAAGGTGGGGGGGTGTCACATTATTAGATTTCAAGTTGATTTATTAGCAATATTATTTGTCAGTCAGAAACCTCTCCAAACATCTCTTCCTTATTACAGATAACTCTGACATACAGAGTTCAAAGCAAGAATTAGCTCACTAAAAGACAAAAACAAAAACATGAATTTTCCATTTTTCCCTTGACAATCTATTCACCAGTATTTCTGAACTCAGTGAGCACACAAATCCATTATCAAAAGAGCTGGGTCTGTTATCTTTAAAGAAAAATGATTTTGAAGTGTTATGGGGAAGGTTCTTAGTCAGTTTCTACATTTTCTGGTATTTTAAAATGAATGTTGACATTATTTTGGTAGAGCTTTGACACACCTTCACATGTTTCATGATAGCCCAATAGAAATGATTCAATGTTTGGAAAACAGGTCTGAATTTCCTAACAGTCTAAAGTAGTGATGACCCCCCCTCCCATTTTTTAAACACAGGATCCCTTTCCATTAAATTCACTAAGTTTTCAGTCTGTTAACTACTTTTCTTTCAAGAAAAATAATTTACCTTCTTCTCTCTGAGGCAAAAATAAAACACTACACAATAACAGATGAAAGTTCAAATATATTTTCTTGATTTTTATATTTTTCCTACTGTATTCTTATATGTTCCCTTCCATAGACTATTAGTTTCTGTTTAGGGATTTATCATTTTATAATCAATATATAGCTGGCTAGACACAGTGTGAAATTATATCTATATAATGTCTAGCCATCGGGGTGAAGTTACTTTGGCCCAACTCTAGTAGTAGACTAATTTTATTTAATAATAGATATCTAATTCTTTGAGGATTTTATATATAGGGCAGTTGAAGAAGATTTAGAGGAAATGATCAAATGATCAAATGACAAACAAAGGAAGCACAGAGACTTGAAGGTATATTTGAGGCCTCTCCCAACCAAGCCCTACTCAGAAGGTGGGAGGTCCACAGGTGTTGTAAATCGTACATGTTTCCAACTTTCTAAATATATAGAGGTATTGTACTGATTTATTTTCCTTTTCCTTTTTCTTTTCCTAAAAATACTCTTACTTGTTTTCCATTGCTCTCTGAGAGGGAGAAGGGAAAAATTGTGGAAAACTATAATAATGCAAATAAATAAATAAATAAATAAAGATGACAAAAATAAAGTGTAGCACTTGAAAAGCTGCAAAGTTTAGGAGTTTCTCTGGAGGTATATTTTCTTTCTTAAAAATTAAGAAGCCATCTCCCTTAAAACTATTTTAAGCTTTTTTTTTGGAGCACAGTTGGGAAGAAAGGGTTCAAACTTTTCAAAGGCTAAATTTTCCAGTAAAAAAAAAATAAAACAATTCTAATATCATTTAATTAAATTTACTTCTATAAGATAAGTGCTCTGAGTTTTGTTTGAAAGAACAGTTGTGGGTTCAAAAACAGCATCAGTTATTTCATAGTCATTTATACCCTATCATTAGTACTTCCTTTGTATCACCTACTCTGTTGAATCTTTTCCTTCCATTTATAACCTCTGGCATCTACTTTATATGAAGGCTTCATGATTAAACATGGAAACTCATTTAACACTAATTGCAAGAGTAATTTAGTTTTCAAAAAAAGAAAAAACAGTAACAAAAATCCCTGATGATCCCATTGCTAACTCTGGGTCAGGCTGTATGAAATCAAAGGTCTTTTTTTCAAGAGACCATGTTTTATTCTTTGGAGTTTGGGGACAATTTAAACCATATATACCTGTCAGTGCTCTTTCTTGTCCCCAATCTGGTAATACTTTGGGCTACTGATACTCCACTTAAAAGCTAACATTAATTTCCCCCAACATTAATGGGGGGAAAAGTGAATAACTCAAATGGAGATTTTTTTTTTACTGAATTACCCATTGTGGTTACTTCTAATCTACCATTAACAGAAGATAGACTGAGTGTAAGTGCATATTTCTTTTTGGTGTTTAATCTAATAGGGTTTTTTTTTTTTTGCTTTTATATTTCTACTTGGGGATGGAGAAGGAACAGGAAATTTCATTTTGAGAGGTACTTAGAAGAATAATTAAGCCTTATTTTGTTTATCCTAATTATAATATGTTTTCCTAGAAATTAAACCCTAGGAAATCACCTGTATACTTTATTAACTGGATCATGTCTGCTAAATTTTCTAATTTCTTAATTTTTCTATTGTCTAATATTCTTATTTCAAGTAAGTATATAGGGTTAAAATCTTCAAGGGAAAGATAAACTGTAACATATAGTTGTATATTTTTTAATCAGTAAGGCACCAATGCTCTAGCACACAGTTTACCATATTGAAGAGTGATTCTCTTTCTAAAAGTCAATATAATTGAATTCTTGGCTTATTTACAATGATTCCAAGGTACTTCCAAGTTTTGGAGATGTAATATTCCCCCCCAAACTCAACTTGCTTCATTGCATTCCTACCACAGTTTTGACCATATATATATGTAAATGGCATAGTTTGTATATAACATATAATGTGCAGTGTAATATTTAAGATATATACAAATGTGTAATGTTCCTCAGATCCCGAAGCAATTTTCTTTTTCATAATTTGGCCTTCTGATAAATATTTTGGGGCATTTTACTGTAGAACAAACATTATCAGTGAGATGAGTAAGGGATGGCTTCAACCTTTCTCCATCTATATAATAATTCTATTTGTTCCCCACAAAGCAATTTACAAACCTCTCAGATATTCAGCTCTTAGTACAAGGCATTTCATATAAACTATAAACTTGTAAGAAATGTGGAATGCCTGCAATATCATTTGGTCCAGATTCCATAATCTGATTAAAACCACACTTCAAGTTTATTTCACAACTAGGCCATATCCTTTTGGGTGTTTACATGCATCTTTACTCATAGGACCATTTACTTTGAAGCTTCTGAAAGGCTAAATTCATTCAGACATGCAGCAAATTCATTACATCGCACCAAAGGGCTTGTACCTAGTTTATGTTTTCATTATAAAGTTTCATTATGTTTAAATTATAAAATTGTGATCCCCCTGGACAGCTCTGTTCAAACAGCACTAATGTTATAATGAACTCAGTTGATCCAATGCCATAGACCAATTTCCTTAAAGACTTGCCTTTTTTTGTTTAGCTATAACTTTTTAGATGTTCCCCAATCATGGTAGTAAACAGTTAAATTCAAGAAAGGTGTTTTCTTTTAATGATTTTTCTAACAGACATCTTCTAAAGTTCAACTTTTCACATGTAATATCCAAGTGAGATTTTAGTATTGCAACAAAAGGGGTAAATGGGTTAACTCCAAATAATACATCTAGAGTGTAATGTTTTGTTCTTGAGAAGGAAAACTGACAATGTTAATGTGGATTTGAATATTTTGCTCATGATCATAGACAGTGAACTTCTTAGGAGAAGCAGATGAACTTTAAACTACCACTAATAAATTATTAGAGAAATTCAAAAATCCATTGTATCAAGTAAAGAGAATGAGCACTTAGAATTCTATAAAACTCTCAATTCAAATGTGTCATTAATTCATTCTGTGACATCTGGCAAAGTTGTTTTGACTGTGTATACAAGGCATTTCAGTTGTTACTCAATTACTAGTTCTAGAGGCAGGAAGAACTGAGTACAATTCTGAGTTCAAACAGTGTCCAGGTAACCTTGGACAAGTAACTTAACCTCAGATTTTCTCAGTTTCCTCAATTTAACACAAAGAATAATAGCATTAAACTGAGGTTTGATTATGCAATTCAAAATAAGATATATGTAAAGCATTCAGCTTGGCACATGGTTGATGATGATGATGAGGATGAGGATGAGGATGAGGATGAAGATGATGATGATGAAGATGTAAGCACTTAAAAAATTTCTTTTTCCTTCTTTTAGCCTGTATCTTTGATTCAACAAATAAAAACTTCTTATAAAAGCATAATAGACTTATAAGTTTATTAGTGATCTTTGCCTGCTTTATGCTCTAGTTTTAAAAATTCTCACAGTCCAAATAAGTAGCATATGTCAGTGTCAAATAACAATCAAAGCCATATCCATACATACATATATATATATATATATATATATATTCCAAATTTTCTCTACAGCAATTTAACTTTTTCTTGACTGTGTGCTGGGTCATCATTTGAGATGGTCTGGTCACTATCAGTCTGAAGGTATCCTTTTTCATTTTTGAGAATTTATTAATTCACTAATCCAAGGCTATTCCTTTCCAGGACAAATAGTTCTTCAACATTTTCCCTGAAGTCATATTTTCCTTTGGACCATGTCCAAATTCTCTACATCTTAAGTATTTAGGACATAGTTATCTAATAAGGACCAGGCTGATGTCAAGTGCAGGGGAAAGATTACTTCATTGTTCTTTCATGTTGTATTCCAATTAATAAAGTCTACTATTATGGTTACTTTTTTAAAAGTGAGCAAGTAGACTATATATGGTATTGATTCACCATCCAATATTTTCAAGGAATACAAGCTTCAGGCCCTTATAAGAGATACTCCATCCCCCTAAAAGTAGCAAGGTAATAAATATATATATATGTATATATATACATATATGTTTATATATGTATCTATATATACATATATATATGTATGTGTCTAGAGTTCTAGAAGAAAAGGTCAAATAAGGGAGTTTAGCATATAGGGAATTCCAACTCATGATAAAAAGTCTAGAATCCCTATATTCAAAATATTCAATTCAACAAACTTTTTATTAAGATGCTATGAGCATTGAGGACACAAAAATGACTTTGTGCCCTAGAAAATATTGTAGTTTACTGTGAAGATTCAAGATACAAGAATAAAATCAGGAGAGAGAATAGTAAATCTATGAAATTCAGAAAATACTTCCTAAAAGAGGTGTCATCTTAACTGAACTTACAAAGAATGAAAGATTCTAGGAGATAAAAATGAGAAGCAAGTATGTAGGGATGATGAACACAATGTATGAGTGCATGAATAAGAGCACTGTAGTGTTGATTTGGGGAATAGCTTCTCAGGTGATCAGTTTGGCTGTAATGTACAGGCTATTGTACTTTTTATTACTGTCATCTAATGGTAAATTACTACCAAAAAACCACAAATGTTTTAAAAGGGTATTACTCACTCTTATGAAGCAGCCTGTGTCTTATAGAATATCACCTAGTTCTCAAATCTAGTCTATTTTGTAATAACCTAGCCAATTCACATGGATAAATAATGTACAAAAAGAAACGAGCTTACTCATACTGTCAGGTGAGGATATTTTAGACAGGAATGTACAAATTTTAAAAAATAATGAGCAAAATTGTCTAGGTTCTTTATGTATCACATTTATTGATTCCCTTTGTTCCAAACATTCACATAGTAAACAACTTCTCAAAATAATATGTTGTATCTTTCTTCTACAATGAAGCCATACAATAAATACCCCCCTTCTCTCCCACCTCACTAAGAAGAAATTCCCTGGAAGTAAATTGTTGGAATGGCACACAATAATTGGTTACTTGCCAAGAAAATACCAAATAGCATCAACAGTGAGATCTGTTATAGCACCATCTAGTGGCTCCTCAATAAACAATCAAAAAATAAGAACAGACCCTAGTTGAAAACTGGATTAAAACACTTTTAGAGGTAAAATAGACCTTAAAAAATCATACAGTTTAATTCTTTTATTTTGCGTGTGGGAAACTAAAGTGCCAGGACAATGAAGTGACTGTCACAGAGTGATACAGCTGGTTAGTGCTGGAATTAAAACCTAGGACTTTCTTTTCAGTCTAGTACTTTCTTTTCAATTGTGCCACACTGACACCTTAATTAGAAATAAAGATTACCAATATTTATCATTTTACCCTCCCATAGAAAACAACCAATGACTATTCATAAATATGTACTTATCAAGCACTGAGAGAACATTTTTGTTTGTTAGATCTGTAAATTCTCTGGTCTTTTCTAAAACTTTTTGTTAATTGCACAATAATTTTTAAATTTTCTAAATGAAGATCAATAATGGATTATCTGTCCCAGAAATATTTTAGTGGTATATTCTACCTGAGGAATTACATTAAGTCTAGAAAATCAATGGCACTAGAATCAAAAGACTTGTTCATTATCTACTTTATTACAATGGACAGCTAGGTGGCAAGTGTATAGAAATCTGGGCTAGAAATCAGGAAGATTCATCTTTCTGAGTTTAAATCTGGCCTCAGATAATTACTGACTATGGAAACTTGGGAAAGTCACTTAACCCTTTTGGTCTCATTTTTTCTCATCTGTAAAATGAGCTGGAGAAGGAAATTGCAAATTGCTCATGTATCTTTGCCAAGAAAACCACAAATAGGATCACAAAGAGTCAAACAAGACTGAAAATTGACTAAGCAACAAAAAACATTAACAAATTAGCTATGCCTATTTTTCCCTGTATAAAGAAGGTACAAGGGATATTTTTGAAAGTGTTTCTATTTTGCTTTATTAGGATTTAAGCTCTGATTGAAATTGGATGAAATGATAAGGAGGTAGATATTAGAGGTCTTGAAAGGAAAAGAGTTCTAGTTCTGGAGTTAACTTAGAAAGGTTCTCTCTAGAAATTATATCAGGCAATGGAGAAGAAAATCAGTTATGTAGGAAGAAGCTAGTTTTGAATGGGAACCACTCTTATTCTTGCCCCTTTTGGTAAGGTATAACTGAAGTGGGAGTTAGATTAGAGGAATTATCTCCTTTTATCTCATCATCATTGATGTTTTTAAATGAACAAGTATATGACTCCACAACCAGTAGATGACCTAATTGTGTGACCTACTCAAGAGATACCTTTTGGAAGACGAGGTAGAATATAAAGACATCATGAGAAGAAAAAAGACATTGGAGGGCAGTTTTTCAAGTCAACAAGCTTAAAAATTCCACCAATTATGAGTACTTTAAAAGTCAAATGGAGAATTCTATATATGATTCTGGAGTTTATTGATTATGGGGGATTAGGATGGTATGGCAAGATCTGTGATTTGAGAGGATTAAATCAACAGCTGAGGATGGATTAGAGTGGAGAGAAATTTGAGGGTGAGAAAACAAACAGTAGATTACTGCAATAGTACAGGTGTGAGGAGATGCAGATGATAAGGGCCTATATCAGAGTGATGGTAGCATCACAGCAGAGATTGGAGAGGATGCAAAAGATGTTACAAAGGGAAAAATGATATGATTTGTCAACTGATTGTGAGGTGTGAGAGAGAATGGAAAAATTGAGAGCAATACCCAAGTTATGAGTCTGAGTGTCAGGGAGAATTCTGATGATTGGATAATAATAGAGAAGTCAAGCAGAAAGTTGGATTTTGGGAGAAAAAATAATGGAACATGTTTGGAACATGTTGAGTTTAAGATGTCTCTAGGGCATTCAATTTGAAATGATCTATTGGCATTTGGAAATAAAAGACTAGAGTTTAAGAGTGTATAAATAGTGATGATAATTAAATATGTGGGAGCTGATGAGATTATCAAGCAAAAATGTATATGGCAAGAAAAGAAGGTCCTGACAAGAGACTTAGGGTACAACCATGGTATGTTGGATGAAGATCCAGAGAATGACAATGAAAAATAGATAAGTAAGAGGACAACCAGGAGAGAAAAGTGCCATGAAAATTCAGAGAGAAGAGAATATAAAAGGAAAAAAATAATGATGGATAACGTATAACAAATACGTTATGAAACTTGAGAAGAGACCATTACATTTGAAAAAAATTAGAGAAAAAGCATTTTCAATTGAATTATGAAGTCAGAAGCCAGACTTCAGAAACTTAAATAGAGAGTGAGAGGAAAGAAAATAGAGGCACTGCTCGGTTTTTGTTGTTTTTTACCAGAAGTGAGAGTTATATTAAGAAGTCACATCTTTCCTGTGTTTTTGGAGCTCAAATTACTTAATAGCTTAAAGACTTTATGGATACCCTGCATATGTATGCTCACTCCTTCAACTAATGCTATGCTTATTTATTGGAAATTATCCCTAGCTTCAAGAGGAGAACATGTTTTATTATTGCTTATTCCATACCAGTTCAGTAAAGGATAACATCATTTCATCCCCTTCCATGGGATTCAACCTACAATTAAAAATTATGAAGGGTCATTATCACTCATAAACACATCTTCTTCCCCCTCCAAAAGGGTCATTAACATTCATAAACATTCCTCCTTCCCTCCTCAGAAAAAATAACAGAAGACTGAGTAGCATTTAATATCTACCTAAAATTAATTTTTTCATTGGCTTACAATATCTACCTAAGAATACAGAAATGGTATACCAGGAACTTAGGTATATGGGTTGATACTTTGAATTTCTGTATCATACATAAGCACTATGTGGTCAGGTTATCTTTGAGTTTTAGTACCAAATATTATATTCTGACATACTTACTATGTGTTTCATACTATTTCTTGAGTTTCTATATTAAATTGTTTTCATTACTCATTTTAAATTATTTGTACATTAACCAAAGAATGTAGAAATAGAAACAGTTACCTGATATTAGCAAAATGGAATGTTTTGTTCATATTCTTTTTTCCTCTAATCTCTGATAATAACTTTGCTGCAATTCCCCCAACAACCCTCCTCTTCCCAAAATAAACAAGAACAAGCCAGGCACAGTGCCTGACACATAGTAAAAAAGAATAAATTACTCCTTAGCCTTAATTTTACCCTAAAAGTATCATACAGCATTAAAATGCTTGGAAACAGTTCATCAGCTCAGTAGGGTCTATTTGACCTAAATGTACTAAATAGTCAGGTACAAGAGAATGAACAAGCAATTATAAGTATTTTCACTATCTTAATAATCACTATATATATATATATATATATATATATATATATATATATATATATATTCTGCCTGGAAACACTAACTCTAGTTCCAACTGATCACATCTTCCTATGATAGTTTCTGTAAAAATCAATTAGACTATAAACTATCCCATGTACTAAAACTTGCTACCATGAACTATAAATTACATCTCAATTCTCTATGAACTATAAATTACATCTCAATTCTCTCCCAAAATATTTTCAAGTTTCATAGCTACAAAATTTTTTTAGGTATTTGCAAGGCAACAGGGTTAAGTGACTTGCCCAAGGCCATATAGCTAGGTAATTATTAAGTGTCTGAGGTCAGGTTTGAACTCATGTCCTCCCGACTCCAGGGCCAGTGCTCTATCCACTGCGCCACCTAGCCGCCCCCTCATAGCTACAATTTTGAAATTTACTTGAGTATTCAAAACACTGAAGAGTACTTATTTTATAATGCCAAATTAAATGAACCTTAATGTCTGCTCAAGTATACCTTAATGTAAATAAAAATATTTCACTGACAACTGTCTTGATTGCATTATTTTTCTTTGCATCTTTTTTTTTAGGTTTTTGTAAGGTAAGTGGCTTGCCAAAGACCACATAGCTAGGTAATTATTAAGTGTCTGAGGTCAAGTTTGAACTCATGTCCTCCTGACTCCAGGGCCAGTGCTCTATCCACTGAGCCACCTAGCAGCTTCTACGTATTTTTTAAAGTTGTAGAATAATTTAAATTATGATACTATATCATAAGATAAGATATATACTGGCTTCAATATTTTAATTATGAGAGGAATTCACATATTTACCACTAGAAAAATGCTTTTTAAAGCATTTTATAAAATATATATCCATGCAGCAAGTATTAATAAGTCTGTAAAGGAGCATCTATCAATTGAATAAAGAGGTCAGCACAAAAGGAACAAAGGACAGTAAAATATAACCATTTCCAAATTGTGTTGCATCAGATGGGCATTTATTTTAATTAAAAGGACATTCAATTTTATGAAGTCAATTTCTGCAACTGATGAATATTTCTAATTGAAAATTTAAAGAAAAGAATTATTTTAAGCAGTCATGTCTACCACATATCTATCATACACTTTATAGCAGTTTCCAAGGAATTTAGAATTGTTTTTACACAAGAGATGTTATAAAAGTACTGTAAATAAAAGAAATATGGATTGCAAATCATTATCAAAAACTAGAAGACTGGGTAGATAAATGTATGCGAGAACAAGATATTCACATAAAATAGAATGGACATTCTTGGTTCCCATTGTAATGATAATTAAATTTAAAGGACTTGGTAGTTCATGCATTTCACTTTCAAGACAAGTGGATTAATAGGAATCAAACCAGCAGGACATGAACACCAAATGATTATTCTGATTCATACATATAACTCCTGTCTTTGAATTGTCTGAGGGTTCATAAAAGGAAGGGGAGCCCCTATGGTGCATAGCAAAGGTGTATCTTGGGAATTAAAGCCAGGGTGAGAGTGGAGAGGAAAGCAATTGATTATCTCAAGAAATACATAATATATTCCCTCATAACCCCATTGTTTTTCAAAAGAGAAGATTTCACTTTGAAGAAAAAAAATCAACTGATCTATGTAATTTTCTTGAGAACTTTTCTTTGAATTGTTTACGTTATTGGGTGCAAAATTTTAAAAATCATGTCTTTATAGAATATGGTCCTGAAAGGTTATTATGAACCAAAGATGGAGATGATAAAAATGGAACTTAAAATTAATGATTACTTATAGCCAGTTGTTTAAAAAATCAGCATCTATTAATAATCTAACTTTCTATAAAAAGATGGATCTTATTTGGTGGCATTTGCAAAACAGATATCATTTCAAAAACTATTTCAACTGTGTATATTTAACAAAATACAAATTCCCTTAAACTTTCTTTCTTCCTCTATTTCAGCCCATGTGTACTCATGATTGTGACTCCTTGGAATATAATTCATTGAATGCTATTTTATATGTTATTTGATGTTTAAGATATATATGTATATATATATATATATATATATATATATATGTGAGTTGTTTCTAATGGTCTTTTATTTTTTAAACTAGGGAGTTTTGCTTTGTCAACTTAAAATCTAACAAGATTTCAAAAGGGTTTGGGTTCAATTATGTCAAAAAATCCCCAACTTTGAAATGGAGCTATGGCTAAGTGCACATCCTCATTTTATACCCTCTCCACCTATATAAAGAAGGAAGGGGATGTATAAAATATAACACAAGAAACTTACAAAAAAATATAGATAGTATGATATTAACTGGATAAATCCACCATTATGGGTTTAAAAAATAAAATCATTTAATAAAACTAGAAGATAACATAATTACATACATAACACTTATATAACAATTTAATATTTACTAAATATCTTCCTTACAACAACACTGTAAGACTGTTACAGTTAGGATAGGGATCCATAAGAACTGTCAGAATAGCATTATGATATGTGCATAATTACTTTGTAGATAATACAAGTGAGCATTTGTATAACTCTTAAGAGGTTTACAAAGCACATTTCATCCTTGCAATGTTTCAGGGTGATGGGTGCTATTAGAATACTCATATTAGAAATGATTCCTCCTCCACTCAGTAGTCACAGTGATCTTCCTTAAGGGCAAATCTGTTCATGTTATCCCCCTAACTCAAACTCCATTGCAGTCTTATTATCTTCAGGATCAAATATGACATCCTCTGTTTGGCATTCAAAAGTCCTTCATAATCTAGACCTGTCCCTACCTTTCTAGACTTCTTACATCTTAAACATTATCCAGCTGTTACTTACACATGACACTGGCTCCCAATTTCAGGATTCTGAATATCCCTCATTCCTGTAATGGTCTTCCTTTTCATTTTTCCCTCCTGGCTTCCTTCAAGACCACCACCAACAACAAAATTCCATCAATAAGAAACCTTTCCTCATTCCCCTTAAAGCTTGTGCATTCCCTCTATTAATTACTTCTAATTTATCCTATAGAGTTTGTACAATAGTTTGCATGTTGTCTCCCCCATTACACCTTAAGCTCCTTGAGAGCACAGACTGTTGTTTACCTTTCTTTGTATCCTCAGCACTAAGAAGAGTGTAGTCCATGTTTAATAAATATTTACAGTGTAACTAAATGATTTAGTCAGTTATATTGTTAGTAAGCTTTAAAGGCAAGATTCAAAACCTAGACTAAGAGCTCCTTCATCAATAATAAGGCTGCATTATATTTCATTTTAATAGGATTCAGGGAATTATAAGATTTAGAGATGAAGAACTAGAAATGAGTTTTGGTACCTTTTAATACAACCAACTCATTTTATAGATAAGAAGAGGCCCGGAGAGGTTTCCAAAATTTGTTGTTATTGTTTAGTTTTTCCAATTGTGTCTAATGCTTTGTGATCCCATTTGGGGTATCATTAGCAAAGAAACTGTAGTGGTTTGCTATTTTCTTTTCCTGCTCATTTTACAGATGAGGAAATTGAGGAAAATAAAGTTAAATGACTTGCCCAGGGTCACACAGAGATAGTAAGTGTTAAGATCAGATATGAAATCAGATCTTCCTGACTCCAGGCTGGGTGTTCTACCCACTGAACCATTTACCTGTTCTTATCTAAGATTACACAGGGGAAAAAAGTGGTATACAACTTTACTTGTAGAATTATCACTGGAATAATAGGAAATATATCTTGAGGTTTTTTCCGATTTGTTTATTATCATTAGGGTTTTTTGTATTTATTATGTCCCTGGCACACTAATAGATGAGCTACAAATTTTTTTAAAAATGAAAATACTACCACTGAGCCTATAAATATGCTTATCTGAGAAATTAGTCATTCTACTTTGTTGTTGTTGTTCACTATAAATATATATTCTATTACATCAGAAGAATTTAATCTGAAAACAAATGTTCTATAACTGTAAGTAAGTGTTTCTTGGGAGGCTTCTCTTAAGCAAAATGGCTCTGATTAAGTCAGTAATGTGCTGCAGACAGGCTATTGTAAGCCTCAATTTCATTAATACCCCACTTACCCTATATTCTTACAACCTGCAATTACTAAGATTATGTGTCTCTCTCAACAGGACAAAGAGATACATTTTCAAGATAAAATGGAGCAAGCTGGTTTATTTAATTTCAAACACTCTTTTCATTAGGCCCACTCTAAACTAGTCTTAAACTGGCATTTTAGTTGAGTCAAGTACAAGTAATTCACTTCTATGACAGGAACAGAGACAAAGCTAGATTACAGTGACTGTCATATATAGCAGCTCCCCAGTGCTATTTACTTCTATATAGCATCCTTCAGAATGAGAGATCACAAAGCTGCTCACAATAGAAAGAGCAGGGCCTCCTGGTTGGGTGCAGTAACTCCCAAGAGGGCCCAAACAAAGGATGATAGATGGTAAGTCAAAGAAAGGTAAGCTTCAGTGGTTAATCTTTCCTGGAAGACTAAGTACAATGTAGTAAGAATAATAAGTTGTGAATTGAGGGACAGGAACAGTTAGTAAGGTTTAGTGTCATTTAAACTAACAATTAGTTTTATTACTGGTATTTAAAGTACTTCCCTCCTTGGGTCATTTCTTGTTTTCATGGTTTCTTTCCAGTTAACATTCCAACTTATACTTTGATTATTTTATGTGATTATTATGAAATCATTTTGGCTAAGTAAAATGATAGTATTGGGTCCTAAGATTAATTTCTTCTCTTATTTTTCAAAGTAGGCTGGAACATAATTCATTTTTTCACTTTCCTTATATAATTACCCTTTTGCCATTCTCCAGCATTGCCTTCCCCTTTCATTTAAATTGGTGGGCAGTCAAGGAAAGAGGCTTTAAAAGAAAAAATGTAAAAGAAAAAAGTTGAGTTAAGCTTCAGAATTACTGAAATGTGAGAGGAGTAAGTTTCAGACATATGTAGTAGGTTTAGAGAACTGAGGAGATTTTGCAAACTGTGAAAAAGCCACAGGAAGGCAATTTGAAGTACAAGGATATCAGATCAGCCTTAGTGAGATTACATTGGAGGCGGAAGCACTCACCAAAATTTCCAGAGAAATGCTCCTCAGATACAGGGATCAAATTGAATCTAAGCCATTCAAATATGTTGTTCAAGATACAATGATTCCCTAGCCCAATTCTATGAATCATTCACATCTCTGCCTCAGGCACCTAAACAAACAGCATTTAAGAAAACTGAAGTAGATTTAGTAAGGATGAACAGAATTAAGTAAAGTTAGGAGTGGTTGAGTGATTAAGGTTTAAGGAGGAAATGGCTTGACCATTTCATGTTGTAGGGGATTCCAAATCTTAAAATATCACAAAATAGACTTTGATTTTGTTGACTGGGAGGAATTTAATGCAGTGGGGAGGGGGGGGCGGCCAATGGAATTGATTTTAGGAAACATAGTTTTTAGTCAGGTCACTTGTTATGTTAGGAAAGAATTAGTTTTTCTATCAAGTAGCTGGTGCTAACCTACCTGGATCACTCAGGACCCAAGATCACCTTTAAGGGCATCTTTTGATCTTGAAATCTTGAGTCCATATATTTCTCCTAATAACCAATTTGAACACTTCTATGATGCTAGCAATAGCATCAGAATGATGTCAGTGACTGAGTTGAATGTTCATTTAGCTCATAAGTTTAGACTGGCTAGTGTGAGGGCCTGGATCTATCAGGACCAGATTAATTTAGCTCCTTGATTCTTGTGCCATGACACTTGAAGCACATAGAAGTGATCATTCTAGATGGCAGGAACCGATTCTCTGTTACATATATCAAACCTTCTACTAGTGATCTATGGGAACAATATAGGCTTAAGGCAATCTCTCAGATAGTAGTGACTGGGAGAGGGATAGTCTGTCTTCATCCTCAATATTTTCTTCAGCTGCTTCACAGTGTCAAAAACCAGTTTTGAGGATAGAGGGGGAAAAGCAAGAAAAGATTAGAGAGAGGAGTATTTATGGATTAGTCACAGGGAAAGGCAGGTGGTTGTATTTAGGAATGAATGGCTAATTTTTATTTTATTTCCATGCCTGCCTTAGGCATAAGATTTTTATTTTTGGTTACATTTTAAGAAGTAAAACTATTTTGTTTATTTTAGATTACTGGCTGTGAGACTGGTTTTATTTACACTAATGTTTCTATCAAGCATAAGCAAGCCAGAAGCCCTAACTATTTTATTTTGACAGACCGAATATGTGGGCTCTGAAATCTGTTGGATTGAGCTTGATATTAAAACAGAGCCATGGCAAAAGCAGATAATTCTGATGGGACTTTTCAAACAGTGGCTGAGAAGTCTGTCAGAGGTTAGCCACCCACAAAGACAATTTAGATTTAGGCTATAAATGGCTTGCTTGTGGTTGTACAGAACATTGGGGAGAGAGAGACAGAGATAGAGATAGAGAGAGAGAGAGAGAGAGAGAGAGAGAGAGAGAGAGAGAGAGAGAGAGAGAGAGAGAGAAATAGGAGACAAAGAGACAGAGACACAAAGACAGAAACAGACAGTGACAAAGAGTGGGGAGGGAGGGAGGGAGGGAGGGAGGAAGGAAGGAAGGAAGGAAGGAAGGAAGGAAGGAAGGAAGGAAGGAAGGAAGGAAGGAAGGACAGTAGAGAAAATGAGTATCTGTTATATAATATCTGTTAATAATGCCCCAAAGAATAGAGGATATAAATAAGAGTTAAGTACTTATAGGAATGGTGAAATAAGAATATATTCACAGTGAAATGCATGGTGTAGTGGAAAAAAACATTGGTCCTTGGAGTAAGGAAAGGAGACAACACGGCAAATGAGTCCCACCCAATTCTGATGCTTATTGTTTTGTAACCTTAGAAAAGTCATTCAACTTTTTTGAATTTTAATTTCTTAATCTATAAAATAAAGAAAATATCATAATATCCCTCACAGTGTTAGAGGTAAACAGCTTGCCCATCATCAGTCACACTGTTAATATATGGGAGATTCAGGCCTTGAATCCAATCCTTTCTTTCCAAGGACAGCCTTCCATCTCTCCAGTATCCCCATGTTGCCTTTCATGGTAAAATTGTTAAAACTAAAAGAAATACAAGGCGTAGTGATGTTTTTAATGAATTTTCCAATTTCTTTGTTCTATATGCAAAAAAAGAAAGGTTGGTTAGATGGATATACTGTAGTTAAATTTTCAATGGTAGTATGCACATCTAAGAAATCAGAAAACTGTAAAGCAAGGATTGATATGTTTTGTTCATTGTTTAGTCTCAAGAAATCAAAAGAGAAAATGTTTACAGAATAATAGTAAACTCTAAAGTATATTGTGCATGCTTTTTTTACTCCAGAAGAGGCAGTTGCTAAAGTGGTAAGAGCTAATCCTTGCCCTTATATCTCTCCCTCCCTTAAAAAAAGTCTCACATATTTGTAATTTGAAATAAAGTATTCATTTAATTTTCAACTGTTTCAACAGCATATATCAGTATTTCCTAGCTGGGTATTTTAAAGAAATCTTAATATAGGTGTGAGTTATCATCCATCTAGATACATTCTATTGTGAATTAAAAGCATAAAAGTATAAAAAATTAATTTTTTAGTTATTGGAAAATTGTCTTTACTAGTGATCTTTTAAATCAAAAAAGTCAGAATATCCGTTATATTTAACCATTTAGTAAATTGATTTGAAAAGATAAATCTGATTTTTTCATAAGCTAAGTAAGTTCAGCAAAAGTTTTAGCAGGTCCATTCAAAATGGTAAGAATCCAAAAATGAAATGAAAACAGATTATCTTATGTCATGCTGAATATTTCAGGGAGGCTCATCACCTGAAGGTTTCTTATCAGATGGTCATACTTTTGGTCAAAAAACTCAGAAAACTATGACTAAATTATTTAAAAAGATGACCTTCATCAGAGAAGGAATTTCCCATCTTCCAAGGTAATAGTTTTCATGTTTTGTATATTAATTAATCATTTAAATTCATAGTCATTCAAAATAAATCAACATGACCATTCACATTAGAAAAATGAATGGATTAAAAACATATTTATCCAAACTTATATAGAGAGATATCCTGATAATCCTTGAATTATTGAATCAGAAGAGTGATTCCAATATATTGAGTAAATTTATAGGAAAGCTTCATTGAATTATTTGTTTAAAAAAATTGAACAGGCAATGATGAGAAAAAGATTCAGGGGTTTTGTTTCATATTCATAGGGATAATGAATACTCATACTGCTGAAAACTCAGAACTATATAAATATCAACAATGATTTTATCATCAAAATAATTAATTTGATTGTATACAATAATGCGTTTTAATTGAGAACTTGCTATAAGGTCTAAAAATCAACATGTGCTTTTTATATTGCAAAATAATTCCCCGTAAAAATGAGAAGAATAAATTGGAAGGTATCACATTTTGGTCTTTAATCAAGTTATTAATTTGAACCATTCTTTTGAACCATTTAGAAATGAGATTCCAATATAAAGGATTTTGCCTTTTGATAATAGTTATAAAACAGGTATTAGTCTGTCAAAAGGGACACTTATAAGTTGAAGTTATACTTGGCAAGACAACTATGCTAGAGTAAATGTGAAAATTTGCTATAGAATGAAAGCTTTTAAAAAATGGAACCTTTCATTAGAAGCAAGTTCTGCAAGTAAAAACTAAAAATCTTATCTTTCAGGTTATTTTCTATGGTCATAAATAGTTCATTTGCATCTTGAAATTAAGCTTTTTTATACTTTAAAGGTGAGGAAGTGAGAAGGAGGTAGAGTATATGTGATATATAATATATTCACTGCAAAGGTAACCAAATCTCTAAATTATGAGAGCTCATTTATATTCATAGCATGAAATCTTTTAAAATAATACTTCATTTGCTTCTGCAGGCCTATTATGAACAAAGTACTATGCTAGATGTTAGATATATAGATAAAAAAACCAAATTTAAAGATTTGAAATCTGTTTTTGGTTATTTTTTGTAACTACTTTCCTTCACAAGAAACAAGTAACTCTTGTATTTTCCTAGTGCAACAGGATTGAGTTAGCTAGGCAGGTGTGTTACCTCTTAAATATATAATTCAGACAACTGTAGACTTGGAATCACGAATACCTGAATTCAAATTTAGATGTGATCCTGGGAAAAGTAGCTTTATCTCTCACAGCTTCTATTTCTTCACAGATTGTTGCAAGGATTAATGGTTGTCCTTTGTTTTCAAAGAAGACCATGACATCAGGGAAGTGATACAGTGACAAGCACATGAATTGGATTTGAATGAGGGTGTACTGTGCTAAGTCACCAGTCTCACTTTCTCCTCAGAGCCATCTGGGCCCAGTGGCAAAATATGGACCAGGACTGGAGATGGCTCTGGATGCCAGACAATCAGGCAAGTGACTTGCCCAAGGTGAAACAACTAGTAAATGTCTGAAGTCACACTCGAACTCCCATCCTCCTGACTCCAAGACTAGTGCTCTAGCCGCTGCATCATCTATTGCAAGGATTAAATTATATATGGGTGTGTTTGTATATACATGTAGCTAGATACATATATATATATATGTATACTATATATGTGTGAATATTTCTATATATTTGTGGATTTAGATTTATATGTATATATATGTAGATTATATATTTAGGTGTTTATATACATATATAATAAATAGCTATAGAATGTTAACTGATTTTTATCACTACCACTCCAAGAAAAGGATACTTTATTTAAGAATACATATATACATTTCATTTTCCTTAGTCACAGAAAAGTGTGCTAAGAAATAGAATACTTTATAACAATTATGGAATTAATCAATTATAAGATAGAAAATAAATTTGGAAATTGGAAAGGAGTAAAATTTCAGTAATAAAAGTCTATGTATAAATATTAATGCTTTTTTTCTTCTCTGTATTTGTTCTCATTCTGTCTAATATCTATGGTGTTTTCCAAGAACTGTAGCACAAACTCATTCAACATTATCCCTTTTATTACCTAATTGAGTCAACATGTAAAGAATTATTCTGTGTAAGAAATATTGTGTAGATCCAAAAATGCCTAAGAAATAGACCTTAATTTCAAATAGCATACAGTATGAGAAAAAGAAAAACATATAGGATAAGAAGAGATTTGTGCCATACAAATGGTACATGACTCATGGAATTACTGATTCTGGTGTGAAAAAGATGGAAATTCCAGGTATTCAGAATGTGAGCAAAAGCACAGAGGCAAAAAATGTGGGACATATTCAGGAAACAGGAAAGTGGGGTATGAGAGTGAAGAATGGGAAATAAAGTTGGAAAGGGAGGCTGAAGACAAATTATACGACTGAAGCAATGCCAGACTTTTGGCTACTATAGTTATGTGCTGTGAAGGTTTCAGACTACACAGTGAATACTTTTGCTAATGTTATTCTGTCTGCCTGAAATGCCATTCTTTTTTCCTCCCCTCTACTTAAACCAGCTCTATCTTTTAAAAATTCTACCTTTTCTTAAAGATCATGTTTAAACATCACTTCTTCCATTAAACATTTGATCATTCTAAGTAGAGATGACTATTCACATTGTATGTCTTTGGGGAAGTTGTGTCACAATCCATCTAATTTTATTATGAAGATGTAGAACTAAATGGTCTCTATTTTTCTTCAGGTATCTCTTTAGATGCCATTCTCTATGAAAATATCTTGGATCCTTCATAGGAAAAAAACCAATGTCTCCTGAGCTTTCAATGAATCTCAGAAGAGGGAGGAATATCAGAGGTCATCTAAACAATACAGTATCTGAATAAAACTTTCCTCTAGAGTATACTTAACATGCCTTTGAGTACAGCTAAATGAAGCAGTAAAAAATCTGGCCTCAAACATTTCAGAATGTGTGACCCTTGACAACTCACTTAACCCTGTTTTTGCCTTAGGTTCCTCAACTATAAAATAAGCTAAGAAGGAAATAGGAAACTACTCCAGAATCTTTTCCAAAAAAACCCCAAATGGAGTCACTAAGAAAAAGAACAATATGCCTTTCCTTGGAAATCTTAAGGTAGGTATAAACTATTAACCCCATCACTTCTCAAATCAGTCCATTATACTTTTGAATAACTTTCATTATTTGTCTTTTTTCCCCCTGACATTAAACCCAAATCTGATTTTCTCCACTTTAATGCATTGTTCCTGTTTTTGCCTTTAGAGGCCAAGAAGAAAAATTAGATAGATAGACAGAGAGATAGAGTTATACATATACACACATATTATATAGTGTATATATAATATATACACATAAACACACATATCTACATCATTACTCTATACCTATTTGTCATTCTTTTTCTTCTACATAAACCTTTCACACATTTAAAAATCACTATCTCAAGTTAAACCCCACCTCCACCCAAGTCTTCAGTCTAAATATCTATAGTGCTTCAACTAAGGATCAACTGACATAATTTTTAGGCTTCCCAATCTCTTGCTTGTTCTCTTCTGAATACTCTAACAGCCTGTCAAAGATGCTATGGCAGCTATAGCCTTTGCTGTGATCTAATACTATTCCTTCTGTAATTAGCAGTGAAATTTTATATCTCTAAATGCTTAGATGAATAAAATAGAGGAGGAGATCAATGAATTGGGCACGCTAGTAAAAAAACCTAGAAAAATAACAAATTAAAAATCCTCAACTAATTACCACAATAGAAATTCTGAAATTCAAAGGAGAAATTAATAAAATTGAAAGAAGAAAATCTTTGATTTAATAAATAAAAAAAGTTAGAGGGGGTTTATAAAAAAACAATAAAATAGATAAACCTTTGGTTAATCTGATTTAAAAAATAAAGATGAAAACCAAATTATCAAAAAATGAAAAGGGTCAATTCACCACCAATGAGAAGGAAATTAATGAGATAATTCAGAGCTGTTTTGAACATCTGTATGCCAATAAATTTGACAATACAAATGAAATGGGTGAATATTCACAAAAATATAAAATACCTAGATGAGCAAGAGAGGGGATAAATAACCCCACTGCAGAAAAAGAAATTGAAGGAAACATCAATAAACTCCCTCAGAAAAAATCTCCAGCATCAGATGGATTTTACAAGTGAATTCTACCAAGCATTAACGGAACAATTAATTCCATTTCTATTTAAATCATTTAAAAAAACAGGAGGAGTTCTGTTAAATTCCTTTTATGACATCAATATGGTGCTGACATCTAAACAAGGAAGACATGAAACAAAGAAAATTACAGCTCAATCTCCTTAATAAACATTGATGCAAAAATCTTAAACACAATTTTAGAAAAAATATTGTGACAAGTTATTATTAGGATAGTAAATCATGATCAAGTAAGATTACTCCAGGTAGGCAGGGATGTTTACAAATTAGGAAAACAACCAACATAATACAAGATCCATTACTAACAAAAAAAATGCTTTAAAAACATTTTCCCCTTAATTTTTTCTTTTCAGCCTTAATTTCCAAAATTTACTTTTTTCTGACACCATCCTTAAAGAAGCATGTCAAACTTTTGAACATTTCTTGTTCTTGCACTCATTTTCTTTATATAGCATCTTAAAATTTTTTAAATTCGTCAGGGAGTTTTATGGGCACAAACATGGTCATCATTCAGATGAACCTTTTATTTGTTTTGGGGATTCTGACTTCCAATTTTAGTCTTAATACCTTCCCATCCTTTTAAGCTTGACTTCCCTTGTAAATTTTTAGTTCATATACTCCTACCCAATTTTTTTCTTTGTACATGCTAACTCAAAAGAAATGCATGACTTTTTCTATGAGATAATACTTGTAAATCACTTAGTATAAAGCCTGCCACAGGGGTGGCTAGGTGGCCTAGTGGCTAGAGCACCAGCCCTGGAGTCAGGAGTACCTGAGTTCAAATCTAGCCTCAGACACTTAATAATTACCTAGCTGTGTGGTCTTGGGCAAGCCATTTAACTTAATTGCCTTGTAAAAACTAAAAAAAAAATAATAAAGCTGCCACATAATGAATATTTTTATTATAACCATCATCAACTCTGAAACAAATTCTAAAACAGAGGAGTGACTTCTCTATAAGGTGTTTTTTATTTACAGTTTGACAACTATTTTATTCTTCTCAGTAAGGATCTTGTACCCAAAGCACAGTTTCCCTCCAAGTCTTTTCTTCATTTTTTTAAAGAATAAGATAATTAAGGCAAATCTAGAATTTGTTAGTGACTTGGCTTTTGGCCAAAAAGTGATGATGAAGCTATTCAGATGATTTAAGTTCTCTGTTGCTTCTTTATTACACCTTTATGCCAAACTTGTTATCTGTTCTCTAAACATATTTTCTATTCTTTCTTTCTGTTTAGGTGTTTGTAGAACACTTGGATGATTTGCTTATGTGTCAGCTGCCACTTATCAGCAACATAATGCTCTCCTTTAAGCTTTCCACTTCCAGTTATTATATTGTATTTACATCATACTGTTGTATAACATTATGTCTGATACATTACATAATATTTTTATCATATATAAAAATAATAATAATTTACTTTATTCTTTTTGAAAGTATACCCATCCAAATTCATGTTCTAATCCTATCCTAATGGTTCTCAGTAATTGCCTATGTAGTAAAATTTGCATCCATGTGCTATGTTCTCTAGTTGATTTTACTTTTATGTATACAACATATGTACAACTAGCATCTTATCTGTATTTATTATATAAATATCACTATCCATTCTGTATTATAGTGTTATGATCATTTTTTAAATCATTTTAATTTTGATGGATGTAAAAGCTGAATTTTGTATCATTCACTTTTTTCTATTTCTTCTACCATCTAGTATAGTTATAGAGAATAGATGATTAATAAATGAGTTTTTTAAATGAATGGGAAGTGGTGTTACAAACACCTGCAGTTTTCTCTTTCTAATTCTCTGAATTATCAAAGATTTACTTTTATACTGTAGAAATTCTTTGCACATTTGATGCTTAGATGAAGGTAAGATCTCAAAATAGCATTTATCCTATGTATCCTTTCCCTTTATATTTCCTTCTGAGTCAAAGTGAAAGGTTATAAACAAGGTAATGTCTTCTTTTATTTTGCTTTATGTTAACCTAATCCTCCGCTATAGTATTTTTGTCCAAATAAGAGTATTTGGACAAAGTAAGTTACTTTTGTAATGAAATAATAGTCTTCCTTTTCCTGTTCTCTTCCTTTGTACCAACCTCAGTCAAGTAGTATTCATTCATTTATTTGACAAGCACTTATGGAACATTCCTGTGTGCCAGATAGTATGCTAGGTGCTAGAGAAACATTGAAATTTTAGTAACTATTCAAGAATGCAAATCTCAGCTCATTCAGTCTTTTTTAGGGTTTTTAAAAGGGATTTTTTGCAAGGCAAATGGGGTTAAGTGGCTTGCCCAAGGCCACACAGCTAGGTAATTATTAAGTGTCTGAGACCAGATTTGAACCCAGGTACTCCTGACTCCAAGGCTGGTGCTTTATCCACTAGGCCACCTAGCTGCCCCCGTGAGCTCATCCAATCTTATTCACCCTTGGGAAGTCTCAGTCATGTTATCCAGAAACTTCAACATAAGGGACTTTGTTCATTTTCTCCTGATAGTGAGGGAAGTGCTCTGACTTGATACCTGTCATCTTTCACTCTCACCATTTGGACAGCTCATCTTTTTTCTGCCACACAATTTTTAATGCTAAGCCAGGTTCTGGCAATATAAAGACAAGTGTTTTATAGGTTTCTTAATTCAAAGATCTTAATTATGTTGGAGGGAAACAATATGTACACAGTTAAGGCAATATAAAGTATACAAAGAAATTTTCTGATGCAGTGAGATAATGAGATTAGATCTCATGTGAGGTTCCACTTTAGCTAAGCTTTAAATGATACTAGGTTTTCTGTGACATAAGGGTAAATAAAAAGCACATACCAGGGAGGTAAGAGATGTGGGGGGGAAGGGAAACTGCCCATGCAAAGGCAAAGAAATGGGAAATGGAACGTTGTATAGAAGTGACAACAAATTGGCCAGTATGGATAGAATTTAGAGTGTGTGTAGAAGAGACATGTGCAATAAGCCTAGAAATATAGACTGAGAGCAGTGTATAAAGGGCTTTAACCCCGCCCCTCCCAAGAGGAGTTTGCATTTTATACTGCAAGTAAGAAGGAGTGATTGGAACGTTATGAACAGGAAACCCACTTTTTGATTATATAAATTTAGCAGCTATGTAGAAGATGGATCAAAAAGGGAAGGGATTGTTTAGAGGCAGAAAAACCAACAAGAGGCCACAGCAATAATCCAGGTAAGAACTGGGGAGAATTGAGACAGGGAAGGAAAACGGCTTTGTGAGTTCAGAAAACAGGACAGTTGGAAGAGATGTTTTGGCAGGAGAATCAGTAAGATCTAGAAAATGTGATTTTATTTCAAGGTTTCATATTTAAAGAACTGAAAGGATAGTGCCCTCAACAGAAATAGAGAAGTTTAGAAGTAACTGTGGTTTATAGAGTTAAGAAGGGGAATGAAGATAACAAGTTTTGTTTTTGACATAGAAAATCTGAGATAAATTCACATGAAAAATTTCATTATAGGTAGTTGATGATCTAAGAATTTGGCTTAAGGAAGACAATGATATTGAAATCTAGGACTCAAGTGCATTGAAATTGTGAATGAATTCATTAAAAGTCAATGAAATTACCAAAAAAAGATGTAGAGATAGGAAATATGGTTATGAGCAGGACCCTTGGGTATATTCCTGCATAGATAGTGGAGGATCAGAGATGGCTTAGTGACAGAGACTGAGGAGGAACAGCAAAGCAGATAGTATCCTCACAAAACCCTGGTAAAGAAAGTGCCAAGTTTAGAGCGTAGTCAATAATGGAGTGGAACTCAAATAGGAATGAAGCCATTTCTTGTCCCTCCATTTTATAAGAGGAACAATTATAGCATGAGTGATGTTTTGATTTATGTATGAATTGGGATTTAAATAAGGAAGAGTTGTGCAAAGCCAGCTTCCCTCTCACTCTCAGAGTTATTTCAGCCTAGCAGCAGGACAAAAGTCAAGATGACTGACAGTGATCTGATAATTCAAACATTTAGCTTTGTATCAGGTATTTGTCTGAGGCTTTAGGCCCTAAGTATCCAACTAACATTAAAGACTTATGAGATATATATTTGCAGTTTTCAAGTATTTGAAAATATTATGATAAACAAGGTCAGGTTTGTGCTATTTTACAGTAAAGAAAAATAAAAAAACAAATGCATAAAAGTTATATGAAGCAGCTTTAACTCAGTAAGATAAAAAAAAAAACTTCCTAAAAGTTGGAGCTGTCCAAAAGTGGAAGGTAATAAACATTGTACAACTGGAAATTTCCAAGGGATGGATGAAACTTCAGATAATGATTAGCCTAGATGACCTATGAGATCACATCAGATTCAGAGATTCCATGATTCTATATGAATTCAGACAACTATTAATTTAATTCAGTTTAAAAATAGAAACTTTTAATGAAGTAGTCTCAAATATCCACTGAACTGAAGGAAAATAAAAAACGCTTGATTTATATTTGTACCAATTTATTTTAGGTGAATACAAGAAAATAGATTTATCAATACAAATTCCAGTTATTCCTTGAAGCCTTCTCTTATTCACTAGTTGGTAATTCCCCTTAGAGCTCATGAAACACACTGGTTTTCAACTTTTCTTAAGCAGTTATCACATAATATTGTATGTTATGGTCATCTATGTTTGTGTCTTATCCATTGTACTTCTCTGTAATACCCATGAAGATAGACAGGTTTTTTTAATCTCTCCTAGTATCTATCATAATTTTACACATAGATAATGTTTAACAAATATTTGCTGAATTAAGTTTACATATAATATAATGGAGCACCAAAAACTGACACCAGAAGAGCATAATCATAGAACAACATTCAGCTTTATCAGATGCATAGTAATTGAAATAACAGCTCTCAGTTTCAGCTATATAGAGATTTACTCCTGCCCCTGAGGTCTACAGATAGACACCAATAATTCCTAAATCTCCTAACTTTTCATTCACTCACTTTAGCATTGAAAAGTTATAAAGATGAAAGTATATATTAAGACATACAGCCCTAAGAGAATGACTAGAAAGATTTCAACAAATGAAAAAAAAAAGTCTGCCAAGTGCTACAGATTAAAAGACAAAGCAAAACTTGTCTAAGTAAAATTTGGGAGATATGATATCAGTTTTCTTTTAAAATGTAACATCTCAAGAAGTTAGGATTGTTTAAACTGGTCACCAAAGTCTTTATTGTTTGAGGTGATTGATTCCCTGGAAATATTGTGGATCTGATTTGCCTATGATCTGTGATTAAATAAGAATGAAATCTCTTTGATTTTCTTTTTCATGTTCTAAACATGTCAAAGTACCTTTTTGTTGACAACAATAAGTATGTATGCATAATTTATTTAATTATTCATAACAGACCAGTTCAAAAGAGTATGATAAAACAAAAGTGTGTAGCATGAGAGCTCTATTTCTCATCTACACTGAAACTATTTATTTTTCCATAGGCGAGGCACAGTGGGAAGCCAATGATTAAATGACTCCCAGACAACACTACCAACTCTTCTACCTGTTTCCACCATAACAGTTTGATGAATGCAAAGTTCATACGTCAGTGAACAGAGATACTATTTTTCTTTCACTTTGGTAACTTGTTAAACTTGCTGCACTGGGTCACTCGTCACTCTCTGTGGACATTTGCACAAGCAAACAGAGACCTTTATTTCGGAAATAAATCTTGACAAACTGTCAGGAGCTTTCCTCCTCCTGTTGTCATTAGCATTGAAATGAGAGCAGACATTCTTTTGCATTGTTAACATAACTACAACACTGGACATTTGTGCTAGGACAAATTGGACTGTTTTAGAATCATATAATTTCTTATATTAGCCTAAATTAATCTAGCAAATTGTTGGTTTTTTCTCTGATGAAAATCCATCATAAAAAAATGAAGCACTGTATTCGTATATACACTGAAGACTTGTTACTAAGTGAATAAAATATAGCACATAATAGAAAAACAAAAATAAAGAACAAACTAGCACAAAACATGTGTCATTTAGTTTTAATTTGATTGCTTTGTACTTTTAATTTTTGGAGGGGGGTAGGTTTACTGACCCTGTGATCTCACTGTAGTGAATGGGAGAATGAGATCCCAGTATGGAAACTTCAGCTTAAAGTGTAGGTTCTTATTTGTTGTTACTGTTTTGTAACAATTTTTTTGCTTTATTGATACAGAGTATTCCTTTGAGAAAACCTCTACCAAGGCAGTTCAGCACCAGTTCTGAGAAAGTTTGTCAGTGGATATAAAAGGTATATTTGATTCAGGTAGACCTGGGTTCAGGTCACCTCTGACATGTTCTGGGTATGAGTCTTTGGAAGTCACAACCTCTCACATAAGATTGTGTACTTATATGAAATAAACTCTGATACAAATTATATTTTACAGAAAACCTAAATGGAAATTAACATACTACTTTGTCACAGAGATGCTCCAAATGTCTATTTGCCAATCTTTCTTCAAAATTTGCTAAAATTCTGAAGGGCTAATGTAAAAAAATCAGCATAAAAACCTTTTCTTAAGAGAAATATTTGTTAATGAGCTTCATTCATCAAAAGGAAATGCTCTTTGTTTGTGCCTGCACAAATTCATTCAATTTCCCTCATTTTAAATCACAACTGATTCACAAGCCTTAGTTCAGAATTTCAATGGGACAAGGTTCATTTCCTTCAGTTTTTATCATTAAGAAAAAATTGATTATGGATGGCAACATAAAAAGAAAAAAGTATACATATATTTTCTACTATTTTCTTTAAAAAAAGAAAAAGTTCCAGCACCTTTTTAAAACAGTATTATTTCAGGAAAAAAATATAAAAAATAGAAAGCAGTGTGGAGAATTGAGATAATTCAAACATATCCTACTTATCTACCCTCAAAAAATTCTCAAAATAATATCTGCCTCAATTTAGAAAATATAGTTGAAAATAATTTTCTGTTGAATTTTCAAATTAATATCCTCAGATTTTCACCTTATATCACTTTAACATTTTTCTTTTAAATAAGAAGCAGAGTTTTTATTGGGAATTTTGGAAATTCCTGTTTTACATGCTAATATTGTCAATTGAATGTGAATTGTCCTTTTGCAGCACCAATTGTGTTTTAATTATGTTTTAAGGCTTTATAACTCTGCTTATTCAAGGAAATTGTAGGATATGTATTACCAACAGATAATTCCTAACTTGACCATGAGTTAAAGGAACTAACTTTAAGGTGATAGATTGGCTCAATTTCCTTTCCCATTCATTCTCTGTCATCTCTGTGGGTAATACTAACTGGTTATGTGCCTTATTGTGGTATCATTCTTTTTAAGTGAATGCCTCCTGCAGAGAAGAATGAAGTCACCAACTTCTTTTGGCCCGGAATACAATAGTGTCTAGGGTTGTTCCGCATAGGTCACTAAATCATTTTGATGGCTTACAGGATTGTGTGGGAAACACATCTTTCCATTAAATATTACATTGTTTCCCTGGTTCATGAAAATGATGTTAGAATAAACATGAATATATCGGAAAATTATTTGTAAAAACATAGCAAAATAAATTTAAAAGCTTTTTACAAATAGCATATTAATGTCCATACACTAGTGACCAAGTACCATGTTTTAAATAACATTCTATTTGTTATCTGTAGAACATTCCGATTGCAATTTCATTCAACAAAACTTGATTGATTGATTGTTCCTGCCATCTGGTGGCAGAATGAAAATTCAGACATCATACTTCATGTATCATACACAGAAATACCCTCACTTTTGAACATATAGTAAGATCCTGCTGCCAATATATTAGGATGGACCAAGCCAATTCTTTTATGTTATGCAAATCTGTCAGTGTCTTAGGATTAGAAACAACTATATGTTATATATGCATATATTACATATATATCTTCATATATACTATCCATTTAGAAAATAGTAAGGTTCTTAAATTGATTCAAAACAAAATCCTACATAAAATCTGAATTTTTCTGATATCCAATATCACATTTGTCAGTCAGGAATTTATAATTTTATATATAAAGTTAAGAGTTCATTCCTGTCCACTGAATTTTCTTCAGTTAGTGAAATATCATTTATTTTCTTCTTTGCTGAATTGCTGAATAAAATTAAAATATTTAGGATAATTTCAGAGAAAATGAGTAATAGAAAGGTGACAAATATAGGAAAATAAGACATGTTAAGTCGAACTTATTAACCATTCTGAAGGAGAAAAATGTTAGGAATTAAAATCATATAAAATTAAAATCTTAGTACAATGTGTAGGTTAAATATTTAATGTAAACTTTTCAGATAAGATTCCCTAAAGTTTACTTGAAAATGCTATCTTTTTTAAGTTTTCAAAATTTATTTTACATGAATGAAATCAGACTATATTCTGTACTGCTTACAAATAATCATAGATCACATTTCTCTGAATTTTCTAAGGACTGTCCTGAAAAAAGTCTCATAAAGTAGGACATTAATAGATCCACTTTTCAGATTAGGAAACTGAGGCTCAGAAAAGTGAAATCTGTAGGTCTCCAATTTGCCTTACATAAAGGATGGGAGCCACAGTTTAACCAGATCTCCTTACTCCAAGAACAATGAATTTCCCATTATTCCATGTCAAGTCATCAAATTCAAGATGATATTCTGAAAATACTATCTTTTCTAAAGACAACAGCTGAAATTCTCAAATCATAAAACTCATTTTAAATCAACTAATACTTTTAATAATTCACTATGTATACTTATCTATATGTGAAAATTGTTTTTATCACCTCTCCCAATATCTTGTTAAAATAGAAAAAAAAAGATTTTTAATCTTAGCCTCATATAATTTCCATTTAAGCAATTAAGCCAGTATCACAGCAACTATAAGCAAAATCAAGCAAAGCAATTTTTATACTTTTTAGAGGTATAATCCCTCAAATGCAGAAGGACTACTTGATTCATTTCCTATAATAAAGTCTAGTTCTCTTAGAGGTATTTTTACTTAAGTAAGAATGGTTTCTTTCATTAGAATCTTTCATAACCCTTGATTTGGTACTCTAATTTACATTAATATTCTATTATTTACTATAATTGTTTTTACATCATGTCCCTTTACAAGGCTGTAAACTATCTGAAGACAAGAACAATTTCCTCTGTCTTTTATTCCAATTTTTTATTCAGTGTATAATAGATAATAAGTTATTAATATTTGTTTTATGAATTGAATAGACTTTGACTCGCCTCATCTTTGTATGGTTCCCACATTGCACAATATCTTTCAAGTAGTCACACAACTGATTAAAGACCTCTAGTGAGTTTGAACTCACTTATGCATAATTTGAACAGGAAGTTTTCCCTTTTATCAGTTCAAAATTTCTGCCTTCTCAACATATAGCCATTGTTTTTAGTTCTCTTCTCTAGAATTAAGCAGAATTATATGTCTCTTCACATCACAGGCAGTTGGATATTTAAGGATAACTACTGTGTTCTCCCTAAGGTTTCAATTCTCCATACTAGACATGATCAACTAATCCTCAAAATAATTTAATATTCTTCAACCATCAGTATTGTGGGGTTACAATGAGAAAATGGATGTAAAACACTTTGCAAATCTTAAATCATCATATAAATGCCAGTTATTATTATTATAAATAGCCTCTAGTCTGGTGATGACTTCATTTCCTTAGCCTTCTTTTGTACTCCTGCTGAGGTTAAGTAGTGTTTATTGAGCAATATGGGGGGGTCTACTGGTAAATGTTTAACAATTGAACTCTCCAGAAAAAAAGAGAGAGGGGGGGAGAAGGGGAGAGAGGGAGAGAGAGAGGGAGAGAGAGAAAAGAACATATTCAGATATGTACATATACAGGTTTAATTTGCATTATTAGGATTTTATTAAGTCTAGATTATTAGTAATGCAATAAATCAATTCTGGATTTGTAGTAAATTGTGATTTCTAAGATATAAATGCTCACAATGAAAATTTTAAATTGGGTTTGGAAAGATCCCTGCTTTACATTCATCATATAATTGAACTTTATGAAATATTGGCTAGAACTGAACAAAGTGTTCTTACTAGGGATGGATAAAATTCAATTAAAACTTCTCCAGGAATTTCTCCTGTCCTCAAGATTTTGTCAATAATGTCTAATAACCTCCTAAGTTTTTTGGTTGCCCTATCATACTCTTAATTCATACTGAGATTGCAGTCCACTAAGACATCCTCAAGGAACCTCTTATTTAATCATATTTCTTCCATCTTAGGCTTATAAAATAATAGCATTTCCATGGAGCATTTTTGCATCTTTACAAATATCTGATAATTGCTTTACAATTATTAATTTGATCTTCACAACCAACCTAAGAGGTGAGTGTTTTTATTCCATTTTGCAGATGACGGAACCAAGGTAAATGGAAAAGTAATTGTAAGATTTATAAATTCTATTCTTATTAAACACTTGGATAAAGGAATAGATGATCTGTTTATATATTTTGTAGGTAACAAAAAGTCAATACGTATAGTTAACAAAGTTGAATGCCAGATTGAAAAATCAATAAAAGGTTGATAAAAGAACAACATTATTGAGTCAAACATATATCCTTTAAATTCTTTATTAAGAACCTAGTTGGACAAAAATCTGGCCTCAGACATACACTAGCTATGTAAACTTGGGCAAATCACTTAACTTCTGTCTCACTTTCCTCACTCATACAAAGGTACTAAAAATAGTGCCTATCTCACCCAGCAATAGTAAGGATCAGATGAGATAATTGTAAAGCACAGCTCAGTCCCTGGCATAGTAATCACTATATGAATTTTATAATTGTTGTTCAGTCATTTTAGTTGTGTCCAACTCTTAGTGATCCCATTTAGATTTCGTTGGCAATACAACTGGAGTGGTTTATCCTTTCCTTCTCTAGCTCCTTTTACAGAGAAGGAACTAGAAGAAAATGTCACTTGTGTTCCTAGCCCAGAAGGCCTAAGTTTCCCAGGGTCACTTAGCTGGTAAATATCTGAGGATTGATTTGAACTCTGCTCTTCCTGATTCCAGGGCCTGGTGTTCTATTTATTATCTAAATGTTAGCTATCATCATCATCATTATCATCATGATAATTATAATTATTAAAACTTTCAGTCTAGTGATGATTCTTTTGAGTCCATTGACTATGGTGATTCTGAATACACCTAAGTATTAATCTAATGTTGTACACAAAAAATAGCATGATGGCAAAGAAAAGCCAGGAATTTTCTTAAGTTCTCCCAGGTGTCCCTCAGAAACAACATTTTGGAGCAATAGAACCCACAAAATAACAGAATAGAGCATCTTCCAGCAAGATCTATCTTGGGTGGAGTGTGAGTGTGCCCTAGGTAGGGAATATAAAGTCAACTCAGTGGCAATGGAGCAAGATAGGGACAAAATGAGGTTCTGAGCTAAAGTTCCATACCAACGAAACTACCAAAAATAACTTTATTGAGCTAGAAAAGATAGTAACAAAATGGAGGAAGAAAAGGTCAATTAATGAAAAAAATGCAAGGTAGCTAGCTATACCAGATCTAAAATTATATTAAAGCAGCAGTCATCAAAACTGTTTGGAACTGGCTTCGAAATAGAGTGGTAGATATGTGGAATAGATTGGATTACCATAGTAATCTACTGTTTGATAAACCAATAGATTCCAATTTCTGAGAAAAGAACTCACTCTGATTAAAACCTGCTGGGGAAAACTGGAAGATAGTATCGCAAAAACTAATAGATCAACATCTCACATCCTATACCAAGATAAGATCAAAATGGGTACAGGTTTTAGACATAAAAGGTGATATCAGAAGCTAATTGAAAGGAAGGAAATCGTTTATCTGTCAGATCTACCGAAAGGGAAGCAGTTTATGACCAAAGAAGAGATAAAGAACTTAATAAATGCAAAATGGGTCATTTTTGTTTGCATTAAATTGAAAAGTTTTTGCACAAATAAAACCAATGCAACCAAAATTAAAAGAAATGCTGTATGTAGGAAACAGATTTTAAAGCTAGTCTTTCTGATAAAAGACTCATTTCTAAAATATATAGAGAGAACTATGTCAAATTTAATTGATAAATGGTCAAAGAATATGAGCAGTTTGCAGATGAAGCTAAAGTTATAATTATATGAAAAATAATCTAAATTATTATTGATTATATAAATAATTATATATGTATATACATAATAAAAACTCATACCTATCAGACTGACCAATTTGACAAAAAAAGCAAATGATCAATGTTGGAGGGGATATAAGAAAACTGAGACACTATTGTGCATTGTTGGTAAGGTTATGAACTGACCAACCTTTCTGGGAAGCAATTTGAACTATCAAAAGGGCAACAAAACAATTTTGATCCAACAAAACTACTAATAAGTCTGAATCTCAAAGAGAACACAAAAAAGGATAAAAAAATTCACATGTACAAATATATTTATAACACTTTTTTTCCATAGTAGAAAAGGATTGGAAATTGAAGGGATATCCATCAGTTGGGGAAAGACTGAACAAATTGTGTTATAAGAAAGTGATGGAGTACTATTGTTCTATGAAAAATAATTAGGGGTAGGACTTCAGAAAAGTCAGGAAAGACTTGTCTGAATTGATTCTGTGTGAAGTGAGCAGAATCAGACGTGAATACACTAACAGCAACATTGTGTGATGATCAACTATGATGGACTTGCTCAGTTCATCAGTACAATAATCAAAGACAATTTTAAAAGACTTGTAATGGAAAATATCATCCACATGCAGAGAAGGAAATGTGGAGTTTGAATGCAAACCAAAGCCTACTATTTTTAATTTTTGAAATTTGTTTTATGTATTTTAGCATTTTCCCTTTTTTATTTGATTCTTCTTTCACAACATGATTAACATGGATATACATGTTTAACATTGTTTTATATTATATATATAAATATAGATATATTTAGCATGTATATTATATTATATTATATTATATTATATTATATTAATCATATTATATTGCTTTCCAGCAGGAAAAGAGGGAAGGGAAGGAAGGGACAAGGATGTGAATCTCAAAACCTTCCAGGGTAATGATTGTTGAGGGATATCCTTGCATGTAGTTAGAAAATTAAATAAAATATTTTTAAAATAACAGGATGGTTTTGTCAAATATCTTAATAAAATCTATGTAAATGATATCTAAGACATTTCCTGATTAACAAATTGAATAACCTTGAAAAATTAAAAAAGACCAATTCTTCACAAAGACTTTTTGACTCATTTGACTGAGTCTTAATGAGATATCTTAATAAGAGGGTCTGAAAATATCCTTTAAATAGCACATTATAATTCCAGATTGCTTTCCAAAAATGGTTGGATCAGTTCCTAATTACACCAACAATGAATTAGTGTCCCATTTTTTCCACATTTACTTCAATATTTACATCTTTCCTTTTCAATCATTTCATGCAATCTGGTGGTTATAAAATGATATTTTAAACTTGCTTTAATTTGTATTTCTCTAATCAATAATGACAGAGTCTTTTTTCATATGACTATAAATTACTTTGATTTCTTCATTGGAATATTGCCTACTCATTTCCTTTGACCAGCTGTAAACTGGGGAATGACTCATATTCTTATAGATTTGACAAAGTTCTTTATATAGTTTTAGATATTAGACCTTTATCTGAAAAATTATAATTTTTTCATAATTTTCTACTTCTTATCTTGGCTACATTTATTTATTTGTACAAAACCTTTTAAGTTTAAAGAAATCAAAATTATTCATTTTATACCTAAATTTGTTCTCTATCTCATTTATTTATAAATTATTCACATATCTATAAAACTGATAAATATGTTCCATTCTTCTAACATCCTTGTAATATCTTTCTTTATAACTAGGCTACATCTCATTGTGATCCTATAATTTAAGATATTTATCTATGCCCAATTTCTACTCCACTTCTTTCTAATTTTCCCAACAATTTTTACTAAATAATGAATTATTATCCTAAATTTTTGTCTTTACAGTTATCGAATATAAAGTTATTATATTTATTTGTGACTAAATTTTGTCTATTCTATTCCATTGATCTACCTTTCTATTTCTTAGCCAAGATGTTCACCAACTGGGGAATGGTTGAACAAGTTACGATATATAAGATTATGAAGAAATACTACTGTGCTATGAAAAATGATGAGATCAGTGATTTTAGGAAAAAAACTTGTAGATATAATTAAGAGTAAAATAAGAAAAACCAAGTGAACATAGAACACAGTAATAGCAATATTTTTAAAAAACAATTAAGTGATTTTGACTATCTAAATACCCAGATTAAATATAAAGGCACATTACCTGCATCCAGATAAAGAACTGATAAATAGAAGCATAGATACAAATATACACATATATGTAAATGTATATAAACAACATATGCAAACACACATGTATATATGTTTATATATAATACTCCTATTTGTGTTTAATGGTGGCCATCTCCAGGAGAGGAATAAATTTATATAACTTTGTTTTATATTTTAAAGGAATAGCAAGTTGCACATAGTAGATTTATAGTTTCATATGCAATCATCTTTTTTATGCTATGTTTAGGAAAAAATAATACATTCTAGAATCTGGCCAGTCAGCATCACTATCCCACAAGTTGAAAAATCAACTCTTACTTTTTTATGAAAATTGGTGCAACAATTGCCTTTCCCTAGTGTTTTAGCACCTGTCCTCTTCTACAGGATTTATTAGATTTTACTGACAGTGGATCAACAATCACACCTGCCAATTTTTAAAGTTTCTTGAAATATATTTGGTCTAGGTCAGGGAACTTGAGTTCATTAAGGATAACTAAGAGTTCCCTTACAGTTTCCCTATTTATCTTACTTATCATGAGGTCCAACTCCTATTAGATTTTTTAAAGTTTTTTCTCTGACTATAAAATCTAAATTTTGTGGATAATTTTGTGGCATATCAAACAGAAGCAAAATAGCATTTTTCAAAAATGTTTTCCCTCTGTCATCTGTTATCATTGACCCAACCACCAAAAGTTATAATCCAATGCCTTGAATTTTTTGCCTTGGTGTATTTTTGTGCTTCTTATCTTTCCTCACCATTCTCAGTTTATTCCCCAAACTGGTAGGTAACATGAGGAAAACAGATGTATCAGATATTATCACTTTCTTCAAAATGCCTGAAATCTTGTTAGAAAGCAATGACTAATGCATGTGAAATAAGGAGAGAACTACCAAGAGTTACTATATGGTGTTGATTATGTTTAATATAATTTCAGATTAAAAGTTAAGATAAAGATTAATTATAAGGGAAGGCTTACTTGTTTGAATGTTTCCAAAGAATGCTAAGATTTTTCCAGAATTTTTATGTTTTTCAATAAATATTTTGTTGATTCTATTCATTTGAATCCCACTCCTAAAAAAAGTACAGGAAAACAAACTAAATTTTAACCATATCTAAAATTCTGTTCTCATTAGTTGCATAGAATCCAATACCTTTCTTTGCTGAAAGTTTGATAACATTTCATAATCAGTCCTCAAAATAATAATTGATCACTAAATCACCAAATCTCTGGTCAATGTCATTTTTTTATAGTCATCATGGTCCAATTTATTTTTCTGGCTCAACTCACTTTGCTTTGTATCAAGTCATAAAAGTATTTACCAATTTCTCTCCTTTCTTCTTATTTGTCATTTCTTAAGAAGCAACTATTCCATAATAATTGCATATCATCATTTCCCCAGTCAGTCATTCTCCATTCAACTTACACTTACCATTCTTTTCCTATCACAACCAAATGTTACTATGATATCATTAACATGATTTTCAATGTGCATTTTCAAAAGCAGATCAAAACCTATCTAAGCCTATCCATGTGCCTTCTTTATTTTTGCTTATGTCCTCATAATGTCATCATAAACATACTATTGGACATCAAGGTCTCCTGATAACCTAATGATACCATAGGATAGTCTATGTTATCTATTAATTATCCTTCTTTCTTAAGTCAGGTCCTTTCCTATTGCTTCAGTATAATTTCACTTGCTTTATACACCACTGAAGCTGGCCACCTTCCTTTACTTTAAAGAAACTCCATTCCCATGGTTCCTCCTATACCATCTCTTTACATTTCCAGGACTAGGTATCTTGAATAGAGGGATAAACCCAAGATTAGCGTCTTGGATATTTAAGGAACAATTGATTCCTATTCTGCAAAAATTATTTAAAAGTAGGGGAAGGAGTTCTTCCAAATTCTTTTTATGATGTTATCATGGTACTGATACCTAAACCAGGAAGAAACAGAACAAATTATAGACCAATCTCCCTAAAGAACTTAGATTCAAAAATGTTAAATAAAATACTAGCAATGAGATTTCAGCAAGTTATTACTAGAATAGTACAACATGATCATGTAGGATTTATACCAGGAAAGGAGAGTTGGTTCGATATTAGGAAAACACTCATCAGAATTTAACATATCAATAGCAAAACCAACAGCAATCACATGATTATCTCCTAGATGCTGTAGATAAAATACAACATCCATTCCTATTAAAAACCACTAGAAAGTTTAGGAATAAATGGAGCTTTCCTTAAAAGAATAAGTAGCATCTATTTAAAACCATCAACAAACAGTATATGTAATGAGGATAACCTTGGAGCATTTCCACTAAGATCAGGGGTGAAACAAGGATGCATAATATCACCATTATTATTCAATAAAGTATTAGAAATGTCAAGTTTGGCAATGAGAAATAAAGGAATTGAAGGTATTAGAATTGACAATGAGGAAACAAAACTTTCACTCTTTGCAGATGATATGATGATAGACATAGAGAACCCAAGAAAATCATCTAAAAAGCCCCTTGAAACAATTAAGAAATTAAGCAAAATAGCAGGATATATAAAATAAACCCACATAAATCATCAGCATTTCTATATATGAACAAAGTCCAAGAACAAGAGATAGAAACAGAAATTTAATTTAAAGTAGCTGTAGACATTTAAATACTCAGGAATCTATTTTTCAAGACCAACCCAGAAACCTTACGAACACAATTATAAAGCACTTCTCACACAAATAAAGTCAGATCTAAATAACTGGAAAAAATGTCAATTGCTCATGGTGAGGTTGAGCTAATATAATAAAAAATGACAATTCTGACCAATTTAAATTACTTATTCAGCGCCATAACAATCAAACTACCAAATTATTATTTTACTGAGCTAGAAATAATAGTAACAAAATTCATCTGGAGCAACAAATGTCAAGAATAACAAGGGAACTGATAAAGAAAAGAAAAGGAAAGCTCTACCAGGTCAAAAACTATTCTATAAAGTCAAGGTCATCAAAACCGGCTGCTCCTGGTTAATGGATGAGTGGATTATGATAGGTTCAAAAGAAACAGCAGTAAATGACAAACCCAAAGATATTAGCTTCTGGGAGAGGTACTCACTATTTGAGAAAAATTGAGAAAACTGGAAAATAGTATAGCACAAACTAGGTATAGACTCACATCTCACACCCCATATGAAAATAAGGTAAAAGTGAGGATATAGATTTAGATATAAAGGGTGCCAAACTACATAAATTAGTAGATGAAGGTATACTCTATCAAATCTATGAAAAGGGGACAAATTTATGACCAAGCAAGAAATAGAGTGCATTATAAACTGAAAAATGAATGATTTTGACTTTGTTAAATTAAAAAGGTTTTATATTGTTAAAATCAATGCTGCTCAAATTAGAAGGAAAGCTGAAAGCTGCGAAACAATCTTCGCAATGTCTGATAAAGATCTCATTTCTAAAATATATAGAGAATTGCATCAAATTTACAAGGTAATTCTCCAATTGATAAATGGTTAAAAGATATGAATGGACAGTTTTCAAATGAAGAAATTAAAGATATATATATATATATATATATATGTATATACAATCATATAAAAAAGATCCAAATCATTATTTATTAGATAAATGAAAATTAAAACAACTCTAAGTTATCACCTCACACCTATCAGATTGGCTAAGATGACAAAAAGGGAAAATGACCAATATATTGGAGAGGTTGTAGGAGGATTGGGACAATTGATACATTGTTGGTAGAGTAGTGAACAGATTCAACCATTCTGGAGAGAAATATGGAACTATGCCCAAAGATCAATAAAACTATTCATATCCTTTAACCCCAACAATTCAAATTCTAAGTCTATATCCAGAAGAAATCTTAAAACATGGGAAAAATCCTATATGTTCCATAATATTCAAAACAACTCTTTTTGTAGTGGCAAAGAATTGGAAATTGAATGGCTAAACAAGTTATGGTCCATGGATACTATGGGATATTCTTATTCTATAAGAAAATAAAAGGTAGGACTCTAGAGAAGAATGGAATGAGTTACAGGATCTGATGCTGAGATAAGGAAGCAGAACCAAGAGATGAATGTCCAAATTAACAACAATATTGTGAGATGATTAATCTTAATGGATGCAGCTCCTCTCAGTAGTTCAGAGAGCTAGGACAACTGTAATTAGACCAGCTGTAGTCAGTGCTATCCCCATCCAGAGGAAGAAAAACAAAACAAACAAAAACACTTCAGAATCTTATGAACCTAAATTAATTTTTAAAAAAATATCATGTATTTCTTTTCCTTTAATCCCATTTCCACATACTGAAAATGACTAATCTATAAGCACGTTTAATACAAATGTGTATGTACAGTATTAATCTGCCTATTCACTGTTGAGGGGAGGGGGGTAGAAAGGAAGGGTGGAAGGAAATTTTATAACTTAAAAATATACATATGCATATGGAATAAAAAAAGATTATCTTCTTACATTCCACTTCATAATGAAAATTTGTACTACTTTAAAGATGGAGGAAAGATCTGAGCCTAGGTATAGAATGGTGAGAACTAGCAATGATAAGAATATTTCAGGCTATTGCTCAGTCCCTTGTGAGACTGTCTTCTGGAATCCCTGTATTTGACATGAAAGAGGCATAGTCAAATGGGTGGAGAGGAAGGTCCAAAGATTTCTACATTAACAAGTTGGCTCTGCCCGAAAAAGTCCAATTCTGTCTTAGTGTGCACTATCAGCAGAGTTCCTCAATGAAGGAGAGCACATAGAGTCAATAGTTTTATGAATTATCAGCATCTCAGACAAAAACGTCAATTCCCTAGGGACTGATACAAATGCTACCACAATTGGAAGATGCTGGTGACATGCCATTCCTGCTGTGACTGAGAAGATATGGTACACTGGAAAAGTACCAAAGATTCCTCTTCCAACCCCTCTACTTATTTTTCATTCTTATGCCTCTGAAAGATCCTTCTCTGTTAACAGTTTCAAATGACTTGACTGAAAGATTGTAGGATCAAGATTCAATAAAACTTGGGTTCTTGTTCCATTTCTTACTAATTCTAGGTCTCTGTTTTGTCATCTGTAAAATTAAAGAATTGTATAAGATTGTCTCTGAGTTTCCTTCCTTTTCTAACAATGTGCAATTCAATGAGTTTTAGTCTCCGTTTGATTCTATCTAAACACAATCCAAAGTAGTGCAAAAGTTTAATATTTTTTTCTATGACTTCGGACAATTCTTTTTTCTTTTCTGAGACTCATGAAGGAGTTGGATAGATGATGTCTAAAGTTGTTTCTGATTCTAAAATTCTGACATGATTCTTTTAGAATTTGTAGTTGAGTCTGGGTAGTGTGACTAACTCTTATTTCAATCCCTTCTCTCAAGCATGTTGGCTAAAAGGCCTAACATTCTGTCCCAATCGCAAATGCAAAATCAGGTTGCCTTTTGGAATCTTCCCTATGAATAAACAACTGATATTAGCACATAGTTTTAAATAATAATTATCTAAATTAATAAACTACTGGATAGTGCCTCCAAAAACATATTGTATCAGGTCTCTGTAGATGCAGACTGGTACCTCAGGGTCTCAGCTTCTCCTCACAAGATGAAATGACTTTAGTCAACTGAAACCTCTATCTTATCATTTGTACCACAACAATAATTCTCAATTATGATATCAATTATGGTACAGAATGGATGTGTTGGAGTTCTTCTCCAGCTCTAGTATTCTATGCCAGATAAGTCAAAAATTTTTAACCAAGTGCTTGGTTTTTTTAAGTAGATATTTCTAGTTTTTAATGCATCTGTTTATTAGTAACAAAGTCAAAAGAGAATCACCTGCTTATATATATTTTTTAATATAGCATAAGAGATAGAATTGCATAGCAGAAGGAGAGCTGAATTCATTATCAAGTGAACTTAAGTTCAAGTACAGGTTTTGCTACATGTTGCTATTGGTGTGTCTCTGGACCCAATCACTTAATCTCTCCCTTCCCTTGGAAAAATCTCTCAGACTACAAATTATAGAAAAGGTACAAGTCTTCATAGACACAGAAAGTTCCTCTCTGGGAACTCTCTATATAGATGAAATCATAGGTCTGATTAAAGTTGATAAAACTGTTATTTACATAGTCATTATATCACAAGTATGTACATATGCTTGCTACTGCAAGGAATTAGTAAGAATTCTTTTTTTCTCCTTTCATCCTCTTTTACTGACTCCTCTGATCTTGCATATTCTTTCTCTCCCTATTCCTAACCAGTTTATAAAACATCCCTGAATCTGTAATATTCACAAGGGAACTTGATCACATGTTTTTGATGTTCAATTTTATTTGGTGATATGATTTAATAAAGATACTATAATTCCTTTTCTACATAAGATTAACTTTATGAATAAAATATTATTATAAGGACAGTATGTGTTTTCAGGGACCACAGCAAAATTATAGAAGAGGAAGGGATGCCCTGTGGATTGTGTCCTCACAGATACTGCAAAAAGACTCAGTTGACATATTGTTATGAAGCTTATGATATTTTATGGCAATTTAAATTACTTATTTTCATTAAATCCTGTACAGAATTCTGTCCTCAAAATTTTAGCTCATGCATTACATATGTATGCTTTTATGGATCATTTCCCAGCTCTAGGTACTGACCAGTTCATCTCAGTTTAACTGCTTTTTAGTAATGTGCAACAAGTAATTTAAACTTTCTGGACCTCTGTTTCCTTTCCTTCATAGTTGTGGCTGGACAAACTAATCTTTAATATAATTTTCAACTCCAACCATCTTAGGTCCATAATGTATATATTGGAAAAGTTGCTCATTTTTGCACACAATAGAAATTATAGTTTTGAGAAAAATGTCAGCACACACACACAACAACAACAACAACAACAACAACAACAAAAAAAAAAAACTTCCAAGGTTGCTAATACTAAAAGAAACCACATCTAGAGTTCACATAAACGTGCTCCAAATAAACAAAATAATATAACCTATCTTCTTTAATCCTTTAGCATAAAATTCATTTTTTCTATTTATTGATGTGAGATATATCTATGTGAAGCTTTTTTATATGTGTGTGGGAGTATAAAATAGGATAGAAACTGTAATTTTATTAGAGAACTAATGCATGAGCAAACTTTTTCTAAGATTGCCTCTCAGCACATTTTTTTTTGTTTTAGACTTTGAGAGCTAACTAAAATGTAAAAGCTAAGCCTTGCTTATGGTCATAAGACAAGATTTTAACACTTAATTTCTTAATTTTTAGTCCAGCTCTCTATGCATTTTGTTACAATGTCTCTCTGGTCTATATGTATACACTAGTATGGATTTATGTTTTTAATTTAATAAATGAAATTTAGATTAAAAATGCATATATGTATATTAATTGACTACATCATGGACTGAATACAAAACAGGATGTATTTATGAGATGTAACTAGCTGATTTTGTCAATTTAATAATAAAAATACGAGTGAAGGCACTTGTTAAGTATAATTTTGATAAAAAATGGTAACTGATTGTTTCATTACTTGTTTTTTATGTTTGTGGAATCATATAAATGTAATCTTTTATTCAGAAATTGCTTTAACATCATTTTTTATGTAGGTGATAATTTATATGCTGTCATTCCTCATCTGAAAGCTGTATTCTAAGTTCTTCCCTTCACCCTGTTAGAGGAAACCTTAACTCATTCTAAACTTTCCCCTTTGCTCCCCATAGATATCCTCCCAGCTGACCTTGCCTCATTTACCCTGCCCTATGCTGTCATTCCTAGATCACTACTTTCACCTTTCCATTTGGCTCCACCTCCCCAAATTTGTTAAAGGGCCCTTTGCCTTTGTCCCCATTGGAACATTCTTCCAGCAATGGCTTTCTTTTAAAAATTCATCTTTATTCTTGCCTATCTAAAACAAGTTCTAAGTAAATTCATTGATTGTCCTCTATATTGTCCCCCATTGAATATTATAGAAAAGGAACCTAAGTATTTGGCAAAGTCACAGTGAGTAGAATGATAGCATATATTTTATTAACTAAATAAACAATTCTATTCTCTCCAAAGTAGTTTTAAATAAATAAAAGGACAAACCTTGTCTTCTGTATAAGCTAGCACTGAAGTTGTGTAGTGACATTAAAAGATTATCATTCAAACTGTTTTTGTCTTTAAATTCTATTTGTAAACCAAATCAGATAAATGACAATTGTAATCTAAGTGGTTACATTTTTCACACCTTTGCATGGTGAGCTCAATACTTTAAAAGTATCCAATAGAACCTCACTTTCCCCTAATAGAGGTATATGCTAGTTATCAATATTTTATTTTAGGGAAGAAATCAAAATGTTAGAAAGAGATCTAAGGGAACAGAGGATAAAGTGTTTTGTGGGGAGCCTAGATTCTCTTGTTTATAGATTTCTGAAACACCTCAGAGTATTTCTCAACATTGCTTTTGTGATAACCCAGATGGCTTCAATTATCTTGAATATCTCAAAATCTCTCTTTCCCCTCATTAAATTTAATTCATTTAATTGAAAAAATAAATAAACTTTCTTCATTGCATTTCTTAGGAAGAGATGGCAAAGTGATGGTGGAGTGGAGAGGAGAAAGGAAGGAGAAAAGAGGAAGGATGATTGTTTATGAAATTGATTTAAACCTAAGAAATTACCCATCTTCCAGAGTGTTAGATAAACGATCAAAGAAACTTACTTTTGGCTAATTCTAAAGGATATCCAAGAAAACCAACAACTACAATAACTACAGCAATAACAACATGTTTGATCTGTCAAATTCTGCTGCCATTCTAATTTAGAATCACTTCCTGAATAATGAACTGACTAACCGACATTTGTCATCTATTTCATTTGCTTCCCTATTTGCTGAAATTAGAATGGGTTATCTCTAATTTGACATCATTATAGACTAGATCATAAGATCTAAACCTGGAGGAAACCTCAGAGATCATTCTTTCTTCCAGATATCTATTTTCTCATAAAGACACACAACATTTGATGTGATTTAATGCTCATGGTGGGGGGAGGGGTTAGGATGGTGGGGGGAGGAAGGTGCAGAGAGAAATGAGAGAAAAGGGAAAAGGAATAATCATCATTTTTACCACAGTGATTCTGCCATTTGGAGATGGCATATCACCAGCCCCAAGTTTTGAAAAGTTTTCTTTGCCTCTGGCTGAGAAGCCAATAAAATCAACAAAAATTTATTAAGTTCCTACTGTGTGCCAGATACTATAGCAGGTAATGAAGATACAACTACAATAAATGAATGAGTGCTTAATGTACAAAAACATGTACTTGCTAGTTCATTGGGGACAAGTCCTATTTATGAGGGCTCACAGAGGTGTGATCCAGATCACTCACCCTTATCCCACTACTTACTTCACTAAATGAGAATAAATACAATCAGTCATCTGAAATAACCTAACCCAGTTGTCATCCCTCTCTGCCAAAGTACGCAATACATAGCATGCTGCATGGGTTCCATGGAAAATTCCACAGAAAAAAAAAAGAGAAAAAAGAAAAAGGATAAAAATGGAGGAAGAAAGATGAGAAGTCCTGTGATAAATATGCAGTTGAAAAAAAGGCTTCTTTATTTTGACACCATGTGTTTCCCTTTAAAATATTTTAAGGCCTCCAAACAGAACACTAAAATTTATATGATATATGGCATTTTACTTATTCAAGAAGGTGCTGTGTGTTTCAGACATACTTAAGCCTGCATTCCATGCAATAGGTTCAATACTCTGGTAACCACAAGATGTGAAATGAATCTCAGATTAAATATGTTGATAAATGTGCTCTGTGCACAAGCTGCAGCTGCCTGGGGGTTTCAGTCATTTACCTTTTAAAAAAATTTCCTCTAGTCAATATGTCTGAATATGCACCCTTGAGCAAAAAATAATAGAAGATCACCACCTGAATAGCCTGTATGATCCATAAGGAGTTAAACACCTTCTTGGGTACTTGGGTGAGAGGTTATAACTTATGCAAACTAAACTGTCACCCATAGCAGAGAACACATTTTGGGGTGGGTGATTTTTCCATCATGAATATGTATTTTTGTTGCACACATACTTGGAAAGCTCTTTTTTCCAGCTGTCTTCACTTCTTTTAGATTAAGGCACCCTTTGGATGTAATTCATCCATTTATGCATGAAGAAATAGTATTTTGTGAATACAAACAAGTATAGGATATGCGCAAACAATAAGGAAAGATGCTTTGTACAATTTCCTGTAAATATTGAAGAGATATCTTGGGACCAAAGTAAATAATTACTTAAAGTAAAGAAGTGATGAACTACTTAAAATTCCACACTGATTAATATCCAATCAATTATAATATTGTTATATGGCATAGTCAATTCTAAGGAGGAATGAATTTTTTGTAATATGTATATAAAAACAAACCTCACATTCAGTCTATTTTTCAGTAATTTTGATCCCTGATTGTTTTCAGTGTGTCTCAAACCATTCCAATAACAGAGCTTTGTGCTCTTGTTCACAGAGACCAACAACAAACATGATTTGAGGATACTTAGAAAAAGACTTTTTTCTCAATAATTTTTATTTATATTGTTTCTGTAAAGTTTGTATTGCTTCTTCTTTCTGAAATTATTTTTCTGAAGCAGAAAAAAGCAGGCTATAAAATTCTCTAATTTCATATATTCTTGGCATAAAAAATTCTTAGAAATGATTGCATCTTTAAAGAGTTGGAAGTTGGAAAGAATAATAATTAAGTGGTTTGAATATTGGCTCTAGTACTTACTAGCTTGGTGATCGCTGGCAAGTCACTCCTAATGTGGAAATAACATCTCCCTCTATTATAGAAATGGTGCAGGAATGTGTTGAGATTTCATGAATACATTTGTTTATGTATGTTTACACACATGTATTTATATTTCTCTTAAAAATACTTCAAATGTGAATAATGATTTTTAAATAATACTTTTTTATTTTTATGAAACATGTTGACATAGTTATAGATACTGTAGGAAACAACTAATGATCAATTTTCTTCTTTCCACTTAAAATGCCTACCATATTTTATAATTTATTAAAAATTTCACATAATTAATGATAAAAGTCTTTCATTCCTTTAGAGGAAATCTTGATTCTGATCTGTTTTAAGATTCTGTGCAATCTTATACACAGAAATCCAAAGTTCATATCCGAGGAAAATTAGCAAAGAGTTTTTATTAGGGCTAACCTTGCCAAAGGAGATGTGCGAGTCACAGCCTGTCATTATAATCACAGTTTTACTTTGACCTTTATAGTTTAAAATGTGCTTTCCTCTCTACAGCCATTTGAGGTAGGATGTGCATGTAATATTATTTCAATTTTTTTGAATTAAAAAATTTTAGCTTTAAACTTTAAATGATGTGTCTATGTCAGCAAAGGTCACTAAGCTAAGAAAAGGCAGAACCAAGACTAGACCTAGATTTTCTTGGCCAGTGTCCAGCATTTCTTTCCTTGCCCATACTCTTTTAGTCAATGAAATCAAAATTCTTTAGTACCATTCTTTTATCTCTGACTAGATATTCTTACTATTTTTCTTTCTTGCAGGTTGGTGTTATTCTAGCCATTTACAACATGCTTCAAGTCAGTAGCTGGGACAGCTGGGTGGTGCAGTGATTAGAGCACCAGATTTGGAGTCAAAAACAAGTGAGTTCAAATCCAGTCTCAGTCACTTAATAATTACCTAGCTATGTGACCTTAGGAAGTCATTTAACTCAATTGTCTTATAAAAAAACAAATAAAAAAAGTCAGCAGCTATTGAAACTGAAGGGATATTAGGCTACAAGATTTGTTCATTGTAGGCTCATAAGAATAAAAGGGATCCATTACAAGTTCATTTCCATATTTTTTTTTGCTTTTTGCAAGGCAATGGTGTTGAGTAACTTGTCCAAGTTCACATACAGCTAGGTAATTATTAAGTTCCTGAGGCTGGATTTGAAGGTCCTCCTGACTCCAGGGTCAGTGCTCTATGCACAGCTACCCCCAACCATACAAACTTTAAAGAAATAAAGCATACTGCAAACTGAATAGATTTTAGGAAAGAAATATTGGTCAATTCAAGCCATCACCATATCAATTCAAGTCAACAGACATTTATCAAGTGAATAACAAAATAGACTGGTAATAAAGACAGAAAATGCAAAATTATTTTCAAACATCTTACTAACTAAAGATGGAAAAAATGAACACAAATAAGGGAGAATTGTAGCCAATCAATAAACAAAAATGTATTATCTGTCTATTAAGTGCTAGGTACTTTTGCTAACACAAAAAGAACACATTTGTCCAATCCAATTTCTCCTTTTATGCATATGTTAATTAACTCTCTTCTATTCATGTTCTGATGGTTTTCACAATGATATATTTAGCAGTACATTCATCTAGTTTCATCTCTTAATGTAGCAATGAGAGCTTTGTAATGTAGTGATGCAATGCATCTTTAAGTAGGAAGAAGGAAAAATAATTTTCTCTCTTCATTTCAGAAACACTGCAATCTAGCAGATTAAAAACCAAGATAAAGCTAAGTGATGACTATCACAAATCAATTTTGATGATATCAAAGTATTTTAAGGTCACAGAAAGCCGTGGGATTACTTTCTTGAATTCATTGTTCAGGAAAGACATTTGTTCCAGTTGCAGCAGGGAAGAAAGCAGGGACTAACCATTTATGTAATGAAATCCCTTTCCTAGAGCTTTTTAATTTTTTTCAGTTAAATTTATAGTTATTCCTCTAAAGAAATATACTTTTGGTTGACAACATTAAAAGTTGGAGAGCTAACCCTTGTTACAAATGTTTAAAATGGATTTTTACTGATAGTCTTTTTTTTTCATTGTCCTAGCATAAAGAGGAATGACTAAGGAGTACTAGAAATATTTCTGGATAGTAGATAAATAGTTATACTCTGATCTACATTGTGAGCACCCTTTATGAAAGAATTGAAAACAAAGTAGATTCTTATTAATTGTGGAATGGCTAAAGCAATTGTGGTACATGGATGCAATGGAATAATAATATGCATTAAGAAATAAGGAAGTTGACAGATACAGAGAAGAATGGAAGATATTAACTAATGCAAAAGAAAATAAACACTGCCAGGGAAGTAATATAAACATTGACTAAAGTGATACAAATGAAAATAACAACTATAAGATAATTGAAAAATATTGTTTTAAAAGTACTAGGTTTCTTAGTTTTCAATAAACTCAAAGATACAATTTATTACAATGATAACTGACTACTCAAAGAAATCTGATCAGAAAACTGGAAAGCAGTTTGGAAGAAACTATGTATAGACTAACATCTCATACCAAATAACAAGATAAGCTCAAATTAGTTACATAAATTAGACATAGAGGATGATATCATAAACAACTTAAGGGACCATGGGAAAAATTATATGCCACCTATATGTACAGGTATCATGACTAATTGAGAGATAGAATCAAGGGACATAAAATAGGTATTTTTGATTTCGTTAAATTAAAAGGGAAGGTATGAAAGTAGAAAAAAATTATGGTACTTTTCTCTGATAAAAACCTGATTTCTCAAATATAAAGGGGACTAAGTCAAATTTATAAAACTGAGAGCTTTTGTCAAGTGGATAAATTATCAAAGGATATAAACAAGAAGTTTTCAGAAAAAGAAACTAAAACTATCAGTAGTCATATGAAAAAATCTTCCAAATCATTTATAATTAAAGAATTGAAAATAACTCTGAGGTACTCCCTCACAACTATCAAACTGACTAACATGACAAATAGGAAATGATAAATGTTAATTGGAATGTGAAAAAATAGCAAAACTGATGCATTATAACTGGACTTCATTATAACTGGACTTGTGAATTGGTCCAATCATTACACAGAACAATTTGCAATGCTGTCCAAAGGGCTATGAAAATGTACATACCCTTTTTAGGGGCAGCTAGGTGGCTAGGTGGTGCAGTGGATACAGCACTGGCCCTAGAGTCAGGAGTATTTGAGTTCAAATCTGGCCTCAGACACTTAATAATTACCTAGCTGTGTGGCCTTGGGCAAAACATTTAACCCCATTTGCTTTGCAAAAACCTAAAAAAAAAAGTACAGCAATTCAGCAATAACACTATTAGATCCCAATGAGATCAAAGAAAATGGAAAAGAGTGTGTGTGTGTGTGTGTGTGTGTAACATATTTATAACATCTCCTTTTGTGACAGCAAATTAGAAATGGAGATATTAAATGTGGAAAAATTGAAGAAGTTGACGTCTATTATTATGATGGAATATTATTATGCCATAAGAAATAATAAATACTATGGTTTCACTAAAACTTGGAAAGATTTCCATGAGCTTGTGCAAATCAAAGTAAGTAGGAGAACATTACAAGGGCAATGTTGTAATAATAATAATAATAATAATAATAATCAGCTGTGAAAACTTAGTGATCTCTAACAATTCCAGAGGGCTCATGATGAAAAAAGATATTCACCTCCAGAAAGAGAACTGATGAACTCAGTATAAAGTTGTTTTTTAAAATTCTATATTTTTCTTGCTTTTTTTGAAAGGCCAATGTAGAAATAAAAAAAACTTACAAAGAACAAGATTAACTACAAGCAAAAGATATGAGAAGACATCTCTCTTCTCTTCTTTGCAGAGTCCATTGATATATAACAACATCTATGAGAATTTTTTTCAGTGTTCTGATTGGTTTTGCTGAGCTTTTTCTTTCTTTTTTTAAATTTCTTTATTATTAAGAGAGTCCCTCTTGAGAAGGGGGAAGAGATAAAAGGGGAAATTTGGACACTGAAAAAAAATCAGTAAAAATCCATTTTAAAATAATGACTGCCTTCATCTGTAACGAGGGTTAGCTTTCCAACTTTTGATGTGGTCAAACAAAAGTGTATTTCTGATAGAAGAATAACTGTAAACTTTACTGGAAAAAGTATTAGAAAGCTCTAGGAAAGGTACTTCATTACATATCCATATGTAAGGGAAGACCTGGACAGAACATCCATATATAACATGAAATAAATGATCAATGTCCCAGGAATTGATTTTCTTAGGAAAAATATATACACAAACACACACAGATACTATACAATGTCGAACACAAAAAAAGGTTAATAAACTGAGAAACCAACAACAAATGAAAAGTTTGGAAAAAAATCATTCTGTGGTATAATGCCTCCAACTCAAGAAAAAAACTATGTCAATCTTTAATGCTATATTCTGCTCAGTATTCAAATTTCTTTTCTTTTCACATCACTATTCAGTGAAAACAGACATAAAAATGTGGAAATCTTTTTTCTGAAAAAATGTTAAGTCACTGAGTTTTTTGCATGTGTTTCATTCCAATAAGAGTTTACATAATTCTTTAAGTATAAAGTAGCTAAAATTATGAATACCAAGGACAACTCATACAATTGATCCAACTAGGAAAGAATGGAGAAGTGGTAATTCCATTTAAAAACAATATAATTGGATGATTTGAAAAACATAATCTATGTATTTCAAAAGTAATACCCATGTTTATTTCAGTCAGTGGCATTTTTATATAATAAACACTGAAAACAGTACTAGGAAGAGGGCAGTATATTTTTACATATACGTGGCTAAATGATGTAATATTACTTCCTGTAGCTATGGAGACCTTTGCTCTTGTTAGTGCTGCAATTCCATTTGACTGTAACCTTGTATAATCTTTAAAGAATGTTTTTAGTCATGGGCCTTCACCTTCCAATGATTTCATCCAGATACAATTTCCATGGGCTTTACTGGTTTAGACAGAAGAAAAGAGTGGACCATCTGAATAAAATAAAATGTCACCATTAAATTGGTTTTTGTAGCTTAAGGTATAATGTAATGATATTTTCCTAACAGCTGCTTTCAGTTGGACTCGAAGTTTTGAAAACCCTTTGCATCTGATTCAAAGTAATAAAGTACAGGTTGTGTGACTTCCTCCTTCTGTGTCCCTGACCATAAAGAAAGTTTTGATACTTTACATGGCAACTTATGGTCATTAAGAATTTTTTACTTTATGTGTACATTAATCATTGCCCAGATGTGCCAAGTGCAGCCTATATGATATATTCATTTTAAGAAGAAAGAGTGTTCCTCAAATTAATTCTGATATAACTTTGGTCAGCGTCTCTTATTTCTCATAGGCATAGTTCATTTATTCAAATAAAACAAGCAATTGCTTGTCTAAAAGGAGTCCTCTTGGTGATATATTTCTAGTGCAAATACAAAGAAGCACAGACATTTTTCACAAGTCCCAATATATGATTTATTCTTTCCCACCCACTCAAAGAAAACAACAATTTAATAAAAACTCAAAATTCAGTTTATCTCTAATAAAGAAAAGCAAACCACAGCCTCAAGTGTAAAAGGTTGTAGAGTGGTTTTAAAAATTAAAGTTTATTGAAGACTTCTGAAAGTACAGGCAAACAAACTTTAATTTCTCCTGAGATGAATACTGTGAGTGCGCATATACTCAGGAATAACTAAACTCTAACATCATCTTACTAAATAATTTGAAGACTAGCAAGGGGAGATCATAAAATAATAGTAGATTTCCCATGTACTTGTGTTGCCTTTATACATATAAAATTTACGATTCATAGAAGATCATCATATATCTATTATTTCCTTTGTCAGTGTATTCAAAGAGAGCTCAAGATGATAGTAAATGCTTAATGGCCAAATATTCTGATATATGTACAGTTCTGTGGTCTTGCATTAAAATCAGCTCACTTAATGCCAACAACTGAAATAGATATTTATCTAAATTAGGTCTTTCTAAGCATTAGATAGCAAGTATTTTGGGAAATAAATATTCAATAAAAAGGACACTTAACTTCTCTAGTTCTATTTTTTTCACCTATAAAATTAGATTTTTGGATGATTTCTAAGTTTCCTTACAGTTTGAAATCCTAAATGCTTTTATGTATCAATGACAGGTTTTGTTTTGAGCTTATATATTAATTGCTAGTTTGAATAGGATAGGCTTGGATTCAATATTTTAATTACAAATTCTTTGAGTAGTCCTGCATGTGTATGTGTGTGTGTCTGTTTCTATGTGTATGTGTGTATATATATGTCTATATGTAAATGTGTATTTGTGTACAAAATTTCATTGTATTTACAGGTAGTGTCAAAATTTCCCCTTTTCCAAGAATTTCTTAAACTGGTTTGAGGGAGAAAAGAGACTAAACATTCACTCTTCTCTCAACCTCCTATGTTCCTCTACTGACTCTGTCTTTACTCTGGGACTTCTTCAGGATCTTGCACCAGCATCAGCATCCAGGTCACAGTCTTCATTCTAGGGTCAGCTACAGTGTTTTCTGCCAGCCAGATATGTCTTCTTCAAGGGACTTAACTAGAGCATTGGGAAGCACTAGGAAAGTCTCCTTGGACAGATTCCCTCTATCCTTTTCAGTTTGGCATTAGCATCTCCTGCCATCTGATTAGTCTACCTTAGACCATAATTCCATATGCTCCAACCTTCTGCGACTGCTACAAGGTTTCCTATTACAACACACAATATCATCACCTTTCACATTTGACATTGTGCATTCTAGTTAACTGCTTCCCTCAGTAGACATCTCTTCAGTGATTGATAGTCTACTTGTACTCATTCCTCAGTGGTTACCATATACCTACCTAATAATATTCTCCCAATTTCAAAGATCTGAAAAAACTAAGTGCTGATATACAAACTCTGTAGTCTAACAGTCCCTCCCCTCATATCCTGCCTGCTCAATCTTACCCTCTCTAATGTCCTAATATATATATATATATATATATATATATATATATATATATGTTTGTCTGCCTGTCCTAGCAATAATGCAAATAACTACCCAAGTTATGGAGTGTAAAACATAATAGAATAATTACTGCTCCATAAAAATGTGATGATTATCATGGATGATTTTGACAATCTTCATGAAGCTATGATACCTTTCTCAATGTTTTTAAAATGAATTCTTTTGAAATACATATATATATATATATATATATATATATTTTAAATTGATAAACCACAAGTTAAGAAGCCCTGAACTGGGGCAGCTAGGTGGTACAGTGGATAGAGCACCAGCGCTGGATTCAGGAGTACCTGAGTTCAAATCTGACCTTAGACACTTAAAAATTACCTAGACATGTGGCCTTGCGCAAGCCACTTAACCCCATTTGCCTTGCAAAAACATAAAAAAGAAGCCCTGAACCAAATGCTATGGTTTACATTCTACTTCTGAGTTAGCTAATTATGATCAATTCCTTTTGATATGCAACACTTCATAAGACAGGAGAATGGAAAGGAATATATTTGGAAAATTAGGTGCTAAAAACATAAATCATCAATAAAAATTAAAAGCAATTATCTCTAGAACTCCATATTTTTAGCTCCTAAGCAAAGATACTATCCTGTTCACAATCCATCAAATTTACTTTGCACAAGTTTTTGTGGCAAAATATTGCTATTTAGGTCTTATTTCAAATGAAAGCAACTCTTTCCTCAGTCCTTTAGTGATAGAGACACATCAATATAATTTATTTTCCCCATAATTTTGAAATAAAAAATAATAGAGGTGGTACTAATGAATGGGAAGAAAAAAAGGAAGATTTTTAATTTTAAACTGATTTACTTTTTTGTTGCCAATGATAAAATCTCTTATAAAACCTTACTGAAACATGACTTTTCTATTCCATAGTGGCCACGTTTGTTGGAAGCAACATTACAAAGGGAATGAAGCACATCAATCATGAAGACTCATCGTAGAAAAAAATAAAGATAAGCAATGAGCATGTAGGGTCAAAAAGCATCTCCAAAACTTTGTATCAATGATACATAGAGATCACACGAAATGTCTAGTCTTCATACCATGCTACTATATTCATCAATATCTGAAATATGAAACTCTTATACCACTATAGAGTAGAATAGGAAAGTTAGAGAAAGTCCCAGTTTCTCTAGTCCTAACATTCCTTCTGGACTCATTAGTTATGGATATTACTACTCCCAAACTCAATGTATGCATGTGTTATTTCTCTCTCTGTGTCACTGTCTCTTTCTTTCTTATTTTCTTTCTTTATTCAGTCTTCTTCTGTTTGCTCTCAACAAACCCTTGTCATTAGTATCCTTTCCCATGTATCTTTATGAATATTTTCATAGGGATACAAATGAGTATCAAAAAATTCATGGCTATCCTTACCTTCTTTTCCCCAATGCATAACTCCACATTTTTAGCTACCAGAAGAAGGTAGTTGACATTTCCAAATGATTATTAGGGGAATGAATTAGTTGTAAGGAAGGGCCTGATACTCGGCATGTCCAGAATTAAACTCTTCATCTTTCTAAAACCAGTTCCAGTATCAAATTTCTCTTTCTTTAGATGCATATATTGAAGGGGTAAAAGGGACCTTAATTAAAGATAAACCTCTTTCATTGCAACAGATGGGGAAACTAAAGGATTGAGAGGTTAGACTTTTTCCAAGGTCACACTGCTCATAAAGGGAAGAGGTAGAAAATGAATCAAGTTCTTTGATCTCAAAATTCAGCTCTCTTTCAGCTAGACTCTGAAAGATAATCTGGTACTAGGTTTCCAAATCTCAGAATTCATCCCTTAGACTTTTCTCTCTGTAATCTTTCTCTGTACATAATAAATACCAAGCTTGATCTTTTCTGCTTACAAACTTTCTAATATGTGATCATTTCTCTTTATTGCCACTAGCAGAACCCTAGTTCAATCCTTCATTGATTCTTACATAGACAAGTTTAGTAGTTTCCTAATGACCTTCCTGACTCCAGTGATGGTGACAGTTCCCAAAACAATATATATTTTTTAATTTAGTTCTGATAATTCCCCTATGGAAAAATACCTTCAATGCCTACTTCTTGTATGCAAGATAAAATGCCATCTCCTCATGCATTCAAAAAACTGTACAATATAGCTCCAATATTCCTTTTTAGCCTTATTTCACACTACACTCTCCCATGACACACACTATATTATCATAGCTCAGACATCTTGATTTGGAAGGAACCTCAGAGGCCACATATAATCCAGACCCTTCATTTTACCTGAGTCCTGAAGAGGTTTGATTATTGGCACATGCTTACATGTGCCATTACATGAAGTAACCATTACAGCAAGACTTTGAACCTAGGTCCCTGTGTTCCAATCAATCTGAAGTATTAGTAATTTTCAGATTTAGTTCTTTAATAACTTATATATGTTTATTTTTGCAGCTTATCCGCTATGTCCTGAGTAGATTCTTTCCAAATGTCCCTATACCAAAATATTTCTCCTTCAAGTCCTATCTTAGGTAGCATGAGTGTCTCCTCAAGTCTTATATTATGAATATAGTAGGCACTTAATAACTATTTAGTGAATTGAATGTTAAACAAAAATTAAGTTGGTCCTATTCATTTTGACAACAAAAAAAAGGACCATTTCATGCCCTGAATTTAAAAGTTTTGTCTCTTTGATGTCTTTTTCTTCCTCAGGTGAAAATAAGTACTAATGTGTGTGAAAAGCTCTTAAAAAGCTATATTTTTTTAAAACAGTATTTCATTAGTGTTTACAAAGTGAGTATAAGGCATGACATAGAATCTTTATAAAACTTGCTATTTATTCTGACTCATCATCTTTCTATCTTCCCTGATAAAAAGATTCATAGCACTTTAAAAGAACACATGGAAATAGCTCAAGAAGCTGTCTATCTTTGGTATCCTTGCTAGGGCTTGCAAGCACAAATGACCAAATCAACAATGCTAGGAATTACAAGGTCTGGAGATCTATAATGAGGAAGAAAGCAAAACAAGGATTTTTTTCTTCTATAATTCCACTCTTTTGGGTGATTATAAATAGAAAGTGTGTTAGCAACACGTCCCCATGGGTTTGGTTTCCTCAGGAGGGAAAGAAAGGAGAAAGACAAAGTGTTATGAAACCTGGACCTGAAATTGCTAGAGTGCATCAAAATCCCTAACTCCCTCTACTGAAAAGAGGCACTCTGAACCATCCATATCATCGTGTGTGTGTTTTTGTAGTTTCTAGGGAAACAGGTTTATATATTTAAGTTAGAGTGGAGAATCCAGTTTTAGCTCCTTTGTCCTCAAAAAAGCAAAAAAAAAAGTCCCAAACCATAAACCGCACTATAATTATGATCAACACATGAGGACCAGTGTGGACCTTGAACTCTTCCTAGAACCTGGAGCTTGATTGTCTCCTCAACAGTTAAGTTAAAGGTTTGAGTTGCCAGCAATTGCATGGGTGGTGATTACTAACTAAATTCAAAGAATATTTAAGTTCCTAAAACAATCAACAGTAAGAGAAAACACTAGGGAATTATTTCATTTCAAACATGCAAGGAAACTGGGAAAAATTATATATTACAGGGTTGAAAAATTATCTTAGGAAAGAAAGGGAAGATTAAAACTAAAAAAAAGTGACAGTTTGATCACTCTAGTTTTTTTTTAATCTCTCCATCATTAATAACATTTATACAAAATGATAGGATTTTTCTTGATTGTTTATGTTTTCATCACTTTTCATCATCCACCTTTACAAATTAATGAATCACAATCACATACTGACTATTTAGATGGTCCATTGAAGTGTTTCATCAAAATAAGAGTCTGTCAAGGCAAGATATTATTAAATACAATTATTAAATATTATTATTAAATACAAAACATTAACAAAAGAGGAAAGATTTAGAGAGGAAAGAGCTTCAGGTAAGGTATTAAAACACATATTGATTTATCTCTGTTCTATTCTGTTGCGTACTTCCCCAATGCCCTGTATTCCAATATTCATAACTGTCCTTCATAACACAGACTTCACTATCATACGACCATATCCAAAACCAGTATTTCAAAAACAAGACCTTTTCTACCAATCAAAAAGTTTTTTCCTTTCTTATTATTTCATTTCCTTTGAAGAAAAAGTAATGGAATTGGAGGGGGAATAGGTGACCATAGAACAGAAATAAGATCTATCTATCCTCTTAAATCACATCATTTATAGTGTTCCACTTGGAAGGATAACAAGATTATCACTGGTTTTGTTCCTGGATTAAAAAAATAAAACTTTACCACCAATTATCTTTGCATTTCCCTTCTTTCAGAAACAGAGGTTAATATCACATCACTTTTACTCATTTTAACATTGGAAGTTTTAGCTCCGTTTTTGAAGGCCTAAAACCCTAAAGTGTTTTCTTTACTTTAATCACCAAGCAATAGCTTTTGCCCCCCTTTTTACATGTTAAATTTGTCTCATCTTCTTTTCACTAATACCCTTCCCCCAACTTTGTTAATCTTGTCATGCCTCTCAATGCATTTTGAAGATTTGTAGCATTTCCTACTGTACCTTTCCCAACAAGTAAAATCTTAAAACAAATTTTATGGACCATATCCTCCTGCAGTAAAGAAGCATTTATTTAAGCAAAAGGTGCAGCAATCCTCAGCCAGAAATGTGTTGTCACATTAACATTCTGGCACATCAAATCCATGAGACTGTGAGATCTTAGAAGGCATTGACTCTTTTGCCTTTCTCTACATTCCTAACGCTTAACAGTATCTTTTGATCCACTAACAAAACAGCATATTACATCACAGGCACTTCAATCTGAATAGACCCAAAGCAGTAGAGATAAAAATCACATAATCAAAGTTATTTTACAAGAGATTTAAGTTCAGCTCAATAAATATCAATCTGTGTGACTAGGGTATGTCCCTTTACATTTCTGGGCCTCGGTTTCCTCAGCAAGGAAGTTGGGAGGTCTCTTTTAACTCTTATTTTATGATCCCATTTTCCTAAGAGTACAGGGTACTATGTGAGAAATTGGGGGAAATTCAAATTAAAATGAAACATAATCCTTGTATTCATAAAATTTACAGTGGACATATATATGAATAAACCAAGACTGAATTAGGAAACAGAACCTGATAAATATATGAGATACAAGACTAAAGTGCAATTGATGCTAAACCTTATCTAAAAGGTAAGTTTTTTCTAGAGATTCAAATTTTTAAATTTTATTCATTCTACAAATTTAACAGAACCACTATAGTAGTATATTATGGTATGCATATTACTTGTAATGTTATTTTGAATATATTGATAATTGTTCCTACATTTTTATGTCTTTCTAATTCTTTTAGGACTATAAAGACTAAGGTTAGTGCACATCCAAACATCTGAGAACAAATAATGATCAAAGGCACTTGACTATTTGAAAACTAATCATTAAATTCTTGAAAATTATTAATTCACTTCAAGTCATAATAAAAAAGGACTTCAGAGAAACATGAGCTTTATGTCAACTGATATAACTGATACAGTAACTTGTTCACAAGCAGAAGCAGAAGAATATAAAAAATGGTTACAATAATATAAAGAATTTCTAAAGGCAGCCAAATCCAAATAAGTCATGATGCTCAATTTTGGTCCTGGAAAAAAAGATTTTGAAAAATGCTTACTCCTTTTCAGAATTCCAAATAGAGAATGTTGAATATTGTATAATACAAGATCTCTGAGTTGCTAGGTTTTGCTCAGTTGTATTTTTACAAGTGTAAGAGAGATAGATATTCCACCCCTTTACCTCAATAATTACAAAGGGCTGAAACCGATCAAATGAATCAACTAGGGATATAGAATAGAGAGAACAAGGTCTAGACCTCTGCTGAATCAATTAATCAAAGACATTAAACTAAAAAGTGAACAAATTGGTTAATCAAGTGGGGAAGGGATAAAACATCTAGCCATTAGATGAAATGAAATGGAAGTGTGTTGGAATTGTTTAAAGAGATTCAGTCACATTTAAACAGAAGATCGTACAATTTTAGTGGTAGCCCTGGAGAGAAAGTTATGTAGTCCAGTCACTGAAAGCCACTAGTTTGGGAAGGAGAGGTAAAGAAGCTTCTTTGTCCTTCTCAACCATCGTGGAGATAACCAACTGAAGCTCATGTAAACTTTGAGTGCCAGAGGACTTGAACTTCTTATAGGCATCTTAGAAATGTCCCTATATTTACTGACTGAATCTGAAGCAAAAGAAATTACACACACTGAGGAAAGAAAACTTTAGGATTTTTCAAGAAGTCCAATAAAAACTTATGTCACTGACTACAAATGCATAACCTTTGTCAAATTGCTTGCCTTCTCAATGGGGAAGAGGGAAAGAATGAGGGAGAGAATTTTGAATTCAAAATTTGAAAAAAAAAGAATGTCAAGGTAATTTATACTTTTAATTTTTAGAAATAAAATAGTACATTAAAATTTTTAAAAGTTATATCACAAATAAGAGGAAATTCTTGAATGCTTCACAAATGGAAGAAAAGAACTTCCCATAAAAGTACTTCTAAGAACTTTGAGTTACCCTTTTTTCCACATGTGCTCTAAGTATGAATTCACCTTCCCCTGGACTTTAAGTGTACCTGTAGAAAAGGGTATTATCATATTTTTTGGAGAATGTTGATAGCTTTTATTTTTATTTTATCATCTTAATGTATTGACTTAACTGTTAATTAAATCTGATTGGATAATTGATATCAACTGGTAATTATTGGGATAGGGAAGAAGTACACCTCTTGGGGTTCATGAGAGATAATACTTAAAAAGCCACTGCCAATCCCTTAAGAATTCCCCAAATCGCAGAGGAGAAATAGCTGCTATTTTATGGGGACCTTACCTGACCATTTAAGTGAGGGTTGAAAGAGTATGTGCTACATATTTAGAGGTTTAGCTGGAGGAGGGAAATATATCAGGGGAAAAAATAGGGTGTAAAACTTTTTTTAATAGATCTATAGATTGGGAAAAGAAATTGAAATATATGCAAATATTCTATCTACACAAAAGTAATAAATGTATTTCTATAGTCTAGCTCATATGCTTAAACCAAATCTTGTAATTTAATATTCTTGAGATTGTATGAGAGCAGAAAAAAATCTGATCCTATAGAGTGTGAACAAGATAGAAAAGTTACTCACAACTTAAATAATAATCAGCAGTGATGGAAGTTAAATAGCAAGTTGAAAAAATATAATGCACTAAGCACAAAAGCATAAAAAATAATTTTAATCAAAAGGCTTCCACTATGGAAAGTATCAATATTAGTTTTATGAACAGATTTTTTTCTCTAACATACTAATTTCTAAGACCAAAACTTCTTCTGAATAGTAATAAAGTTCGTGTCTATAATAGGACCAGAGCATTTCTCCATCTTACCTTGGTTTTCTTTACAAACATGTTAAAAAACTAGCTGTTCGACTCTTCTCAAGTAGAAGATGGGGCACACTGTTGCTGATTCCTCCATCCAAGATAACATGTCGAATCAGAAAATGATATGATGTTATCTACTAAGATCAAAGGAACACTGACTATTGATGAATGTGTCTGAACCAAGTTAATTCAGAAAGCATTGGTTAGGGTAGGTACCCTTGAGGAAATAGGAAAAACCTTTGAGAAAAATATATCCAAAGTTTTCCATTCACTTCCATTCTTTGGTGATTAGCTTTTGCCCAGGTAGGAAATGGAAAAAAAGGTAGAAAATTCCAGTTTCCAAATTGTATGGCTTTCCATGAACATCCTTTCTCCCATTCACTTGCTATACTGTGAGACTGTGCTTCTGCTAGGGAACAACTACCATCACTTTGAAATGTGTGTGACTATTTTTCCTCTTAGAAACAGCCTATGTACTTGGCATGCTTTCTTCTAGGTAGGTGCTATTGGGAGAAAGGCTCATTTTCTTTCTCAGGAGGGTGCATAACTTAGGTCTCCTGGGCCCAAAGGAGAGAATAGAGCTGAATTATTACTATTTGGCATTTATATAGTGTCTTTCCTCTAAAGAGTGCGAGGCACATTATAAAACCTTAATTAATAGGCAGTATTCTTCCACACATCCCAAGAGGTGGGTAAATGCATCATTGATAATATTGCCACCCTCATCCCTACCCTGGGAAAAAGTAAAACCCAGCTATATTAAAAATTAAGAGGATACTATAATTTCAAAAGAGAAAGGATGCTTTTAATGGATCTGAAGATTTTTTTTCCTTCTCCTCATTCTGGAGACTGGAAAGTTATGGAAGAAAAAAAGAGGGAAAAAACCTAAAAGAACTGAGAAAGCCAAAGGAAAGATTTCTCTGAGCTGAAAGAAGGTGATAGAAAGGGATGGTTAAGAAAAGAAATACATCAGTGACATCATTCCCCTTCCAGGAAGGCCTCTGGTGGACTGCTGGCGCCAAAGAAGCTCTAACTCTGACACTCACTGGTAGTAGTAGGTAGATTCTCCAGAGACCAAAGGACTTGGGGGGGGGAGCTAGGCAGAGAAGGAAAGGAGCAGCTTCTTTCATGATCTTTACAAGTTCTCTATATGTATACATACATTTAACCTAATGTTACATTCCATTGACTAAAGGACACGTAGAGAAAGAATATTTCTGGTCTCAGATGTTCCCAAAATTCCAGTGAACTTTTCATAGTTTTTATCTGGTTAACACTTTTATTATTAAAAGTGAGAAAAAAGACCAATGTAGGCATTTTTCTCTAGGTCAGTGATCTTGAAATCATATTTCATGAAACCTAAGGATTCCAAAACTTATCCTTAGGGATTTCTTAAAGGAAACTATGTTCATGGCAGAAATTTATCTGTTCCTATGTTGCTAGGTTAAATTCTGACACCTGGATAAGTTTCTCCAGATCACGCAAAGAATGCAAAAGTATTAAGAAGGACAAAAAAATTGTTCAACATTATGTTAATAGAAATCTAGTCAGAAAACGTGTTTTGCCAATAATAATAACACAAATAAAACCACCAAAATTAAGCTAAAAATGATCAGAAAAAGTAAAGAGAGAGAAAAGAGGGGAGAGGAAAGTAAGAGGCATGACAGAAAGAGAAATGGAGAGAGAGAGAGAGAGGAGAAATGAATTAAAAGTAAATAGGAAGGATAGGGGAGAATGGAAAAATAGGGGGTAAAATTACAGAATTGGAAGAAATCTTTTTTATGATTTAACAGATTAAGAAATTAAGAATAGGAAATTAAGATTAAGTTGTGACCAGTTCAAATTCAATCAAATTCCACCTTCATTTCCATTTTGTTACCATTAAATTGATTCAGATATCATTTGTATTTCAAGGACTTGCTAAATTAACAGCATTAACTCGATATAAATAATTTCAATCCATTTTTACCACAAAAATAATTAGCATTTTGCACAATTTTTTCATACTTTAAGGAAGCCTGCAGAGACACAAAAGTGATACAAATTTATTTTCATTCCTTTTCATATATTCTTACTTAAACTGTTTTTGTATTAATTATTTATTGTCAAGGACAAGCAGAGAATCATTTTTTAGAGCTAAATAGTAATGACAATTTTCTACTATATAAACAGTAGTACATTTGTGACTTCTTAAGGACCTTTAAAACTCTCTAAGGTCATTGAAACATAGAGGATGATTGGAGGAAACTTACAAATAGCAATTGAATTAGGAAAGGGGGAACAGACTGAACATTGTCTGATATCTTTTACAGGTATATAAGAACTGATTGACCAAATCATTAATGTCTCCTTGATCAGTGCTGACAAAAAGTCAATAGTATTTGATTAGTCCCTTCAGTGGACATGCTAATAGGAATCAGAAAATCAAATTCAATCTGTCATTAGCATTTTGATCTCTTCTGCTTCATGAAGTAAATAACTCACCAGTCCATTATTGGCAGATTAAGTGGTTCTCTAGATGTACCTATGTTGCTACTTTTTCTTTCTGAAATTTCACATTCATGAATCTATACCTTGAAAGACAGTTGAATTTGAGAACTTCCTGGTCCTTACTGGCTCACACTTTGTTGTTCCTGACTCCCTCTCTGCTGAACACTTTGGTAAATTTACATATATCAATCCATTAGTCTCAGGTTGCTTTCCTAATTGTAGTAAGGCACTTTTCACCCTTCTTTGAAGCTGTATTAAGTTCAGAACACATATAAAACATTGCTGACTACTGTTCTACTTAGAAGAATTGAATAGAAAATGAATTATAAATAACATTGAGGGTTTTTTTAAAAACAATTGACCCAGATTTATGATTTTTTTTAATCAATGAAGGGAACATCTTTCCAAATTGAGGGACTCAGAAATTAAAAAGTGGATTTGTTCCCACAGATACTAGGTGTCAGATGTCTTCCTGACCCCTAAATATCAACCCTGCCTCACTAACCTCCATACAATAATTATTTCCAGTAAATAATCTGATTGTATGAGAATTACTGAGGAGGAGAAGGTATGGGAATTACCAGCATCAGGAGGTTATGGATCTGTGCCTGTATGCATTTAATTAGATTATATAAATGAATTAATGAAATATATAGTATCTGCTTATTCCATGCTAAAGACTATGATAAAAAGGGGATAAATATGGAAATTAAAGATTCCCTGTCTTCAAGAAGTTTATATTTTAATAGGAAAGACAGTACCAAAGAGAAATGGAATAAAGCTTTGTATTTCCAGAGGACCTTTTAAAAAAAATTTATGTCCCCTCCCATTATTGGAAGTAGTTATTTAAGTTATTTAAGTAGTTATTTTCATCACTAATGAAATGTTTCTTTTCCTATTTGTGGTTTCATAGACATCAACTCTGAGAAAAAAATATAATTTTCAATTCCATAAATATATGGGTTATTTGATAATGTTGTTCTGAGTGTAATTCTTATAAAAGATAGTTCAAAAAAGGGATTTTGATCTGTCTTAAAGTTCTAATTTTATCATCAAGTCAAAAAAGTGAAATGTGTTTCTTTGTTTAACATATCGTAGGCACACATACACACATGCAAATATATATATACATATACATATATATGTGTGTGTGTGTGTATATATATATATATATATATATATACACACAGATATCTACTATAGTCAGATTCTTCTTTCTCAGTAAACCAGAAATAACAATAGTTCCACCAATTAATATACAGAGACACTTTCCATTGAAGACACATCATGGTGGTCATCTTGACAGAAAGAACTCATTTTTTAATGACTAGACCTACCTTCAAACAGATAATCATCTATAGGCTTAGAATACAAAGAAATCTGGGGCTTAAGGTTAATGTTTTGTACTTAACCTTAAGAACTGAGCCATTAACCTTAAGTGCTATATTTACATAGCTATCAATTTCATTTATAAAGAGATTCCATGTCTATCAATCATTCATAGCCATTAGTCAATCACATACCAAACCATATATAGAGGAAAAATAAAACTTATCAGAACAGTTTTGGCAAATTGGTTGTGTCAGCAGGAATGTCATTATTTTTACCAATTTAATTGAGCACCTATGATGTACTGTTGGGAATAAAAAATATAGTAATATATCCTTTCTCTCAGCTCCTACAGCATTTTGTATATTTTATACCAGTAATATTATTACATGTTTCTAGTATTATAATAATTTGTTTACATATTTGTCTCATTCAGCAGACTGTAAGCTCCAAGAGTGCTTTGGCAAAATGTCTAGCTCATGATGGGTTTATTTGAAGTTTTTTACTAAATGCATCCTATATATATCATGGGAATTACAGCAGAAAAAGTCTTTAGAGATCATCTAAGGCCCTTGCTTCAAGTGCTTTACAATCTAGTTTGAGAGATAAAACAAGAAGAAAAAAATAACCACAAAAATGAATTCTATAAACAATAAATGCAAGTCAAGTTCATAGGATAGAGATATAGATAAGATAATCTTTACAAAGGAAGAATTGGATCTGGGTTTTGAATACTGGACTAAGAGGAGGAAGATCACTTATTAGCCACCCTGCAGATTAATTCTACCCAGAGATGCCACTATAAGGTAGCAGAAACTAGAAATTCAATGGTTCAACAGCAATCTGTATCATTTGAGATTATTAATTCTATTACTTTAGCCTGATTACACTTTTCCCCCTCTTTACTATATACTCTGTTAACTTCTTTTGATTCTGAACTTCATCTTCAGTAAACTTAAATTTTAGGGGGGGGGTTGTCTTTTGATTCTGATTGCTCTCTCATTTTGATTCTATGGTTATGTACCATAAATAAATAAAATTCATTCAACATTTAATTTTGATATTTTTAACTAACCTATACTGTTCTTTTTTTATTGTAACTTTTAATAATCATCAATAAATTCAGAAGTTTGATTATGCAAAACATAAAGAAGAGTACATTATAAAATATAGACTTTGAAATTTATTTTTAATATATTAAATTTGATATGTGCTCTCTACAAGACATTTTCATTGTTGCATTTATGGGCATTAAGCAAAAAAAAAAAAATTATTCTAATTACAATTTGGTGAATTACCAGATCATCATACATGTTCTCAGAATTCATGTAGATATTGCCTATGCAGGGTCTTTTTATTTCATTCTTAGATCATGGTCATTTCATTGACTCTATCAGTTTGACAAATTTAATGACACATACCTGCTATCAGTATTTACTATTGAAAGTTATTGTTAAGTATTGAACTAATATATGATTATTCTATAAGAGAGGCTTTCTTTGTTTTAGCTTTTTTCATGAGTTGAATATTATATTATAATAATAATAATAGCAATAATAATAACCATTTCTGTAATTTAGGTGACATATAACAATAAACAGTAAATAATTTAAAATAAAAATTGTAAAAAACTGGCACCTAAGCAATTTCAAAAATTTTATGAGTTCTCTTTCCAAAGTTTCTTTGCCTGGATAAACTTAAAAGATTTAGAAAAATTTAGGAGGGTAAAATATAGGATACATGGCAAATTCTATCTGTAAACCAGTCAGGCTAATGTGATTAATTACAGTATAGCAATGGAATTTAGTAAAATAAGATTAATGTCATTTCTGTAGAAGTTACCAAGTAGTTACAGATACCAGTTGTACTTGTAACAGATTTGGGGACATTTAGCTTTTTTCCCCCTTCTCTTCATATCCTGTGACTTGACTTCAGAAGGAATGACATAAAAGTAGCAGTAGGAGGGAAAGAAAGATGAGGAAAAAAGAATGGAGAGAGAGAAAGACTGAAAAGGAAGAGCCGCAGGTTAATATCTTACCAGTAAATAATTTGTTTCATTACATAAAATGTACTTTTTAAAATATTTATAATTTAGAAGCTACAGTTTATACACCATGTTTCTGTCATGATGTGCCCATAAACCAGGTTTATGCTGCCTTCTGAAGTATTCCATATAGAGAGAAAAACATTATTGGAGTGATTAAGACTTTAAAATTTTTTTCTTTTGTTAATGTTCTTGTATAATATTATATAAAGTGTTTCTCCTTGTCTTACTCATTTCATTCCACATCAGTTCATAGTATTACAGGTCTTCAAAAATCACTTTTTAAAAAAAATTCTCATGTCACATTTTATTTGTAAACCACAATTTATTCAACCATTCCATAACTGATTATCACCTCCCTTATATTCTAGATTTTTGCTTTTCTCTTTTCATTCTTTTAGCACTCCTATTAGGATAAGATATTTCATTTTTCTTGCTGCTCTTTCCTCCTCAGTATCATTGACTTTTAATGCTCATTTTCCTCTTTTCTATTCATGTTTGTTGCCCTGCTGAATTTGTTACATTTCTATTCTAAACTATTGTTTATGTACTATTGCAGTTCATTTTAAATAAGATATGTTCATCAGATACTCACTCTCCCTTATCCCTTCCCTAATATTTGTATACTCTTCATATACACATCTCAATTTTGAGAAACAGCAAGTTCTATCACCTTCTTCCTCCTTTCAATGGTGGTTTATTCTTTTTATCTTTTTTCTCCTCTTAGAATTGTTAGAACAAAGGAAATCCAAGCATACTTCTCATTACTTATAAGACCTTTGACTTATTTTTTCCTCCTTCAATATGCTTTTGATATTATGATTCTTCATGGGCAAGGATATTAGCAGTCCTTTGTCATACAATTACTTCTATATCATCTTTCCCCTAAAATCCATCCCTTTTCCAAACTTCCCTCTTTCTACTTAAGGAACCATTCTTGTAGTATCTCAAGTTTGTAATCTTAGACTATCTTTGACTTTTTGGTTTGGATGTTTGTCCTTTGTTCTCAAAGATTACCTTGACATCAGGGAGGTGATGCCATGATAGGCATGTGAATTGTATTTAAGTGAGGGGAGTGTTGTGCTAAGTCACCAAGTTCATTTTCTCCTCATGAGTCATCTGGGTCCAGTGTCCAAATATGCATCAGGATGATTGGAGATAGCGGTACAGGCAAGGCAATCAGGGCTAAAAGATTTGCCTGAGTCCACCCAACTAGTTACTATCTGAAGCAGAATTTGAACTCAGGTCTTCCTGACTTCAGGCCAGTGCTCTCCTAACTGTAAAATCATCAAACATATATCAAAAAACTACTCAGGGGCAGCCAGGTGGATAGAGCACCAGTCCTAGAGTCAGGAAGAACTGAGTTCAAATTTGGCCTCAGATACTTAATAATTGCCTATCTGTGCGACCTTGGGCAAGTCACACTTAACCCCCTTGCCTTAAATAAATTAAAAAAAAATTAAACTACTTAAATAAAATTACCCTTACCTAAAAAAATAAAATAAAATTACCCTTTCATATTTATTTTGAGAATTCTGGTTTTTTTGTATTTCAAAGTTGCTGCTCAGATACGTTTTTTAAAATTAGAAATATTTGAACGTTCTCTATTCTAAAGCTCAATACCCTGTCCCCAATCTTAGAATTATATTTACTTTTGTAGGATAAATCATTCTTTGCAAATAAGTCTCTCTCTCTCTCTCTCTCTCTCTCTCTCTCTCTCTCTCTCTTAATAGTATATTGCAATATATCCTCTTATTAATTTGGGAGGCTTTCAAGTTCTAAGTAAAGCAAACTCCATTTTTTTTACATTGATGCAGGAGCTCTGGATTTAGTTATGACATTTCTGGGACTTTTAGGTTTCTTTTAGGAGGTGATGAGGTATTCCCTCTACTTCATTTGCCTTTCTTGTTCTAATAGGTCTGGGCAATTTTAGCTTAATGATTTTTTGAAATATGTATTCATTGACCAATGCAGGAATTTATTTTACAAGATAATTAATATTTGTAATAATTTTTTATTTGGGGAGAGAATGAGGTAAAGGGAAATATTATTAATGGTTGATTGATTCAATTAAAATGTATTATCAAACTCAACAGGGAAACAAAATGTATTATCCAAGATTTTTTTAAAATATGATTTTCAATGAGTCAAATGAAATTTTCTCACTTATAAAATTATTTTTCTGGTCAATTGTCTTATATTTCATAGATATTACATATTTCATTAAAAACTCTTTAGATTTTTTTATAATATACTTATGCTTTCATAAGCATTCATTTCTATTTGAGCTATTCTAATTTTTTCTCTTATAAGCTATATACTTTCCTTCCAATATTTTTTCCAGAGTTTTCATTTCACATTTTATGTGTTGGATCATTTCTTTTAGGTGTTCATGAAGTCCTTGTGGAGAATCCATTTTTTATTTCTGTCAGATTTCCCAGGGAAAAGTCAGGAAAATATATATTTCAGAAACACTAAGCAGAGGAATGTAGGCAATGGCCAGCTTCCCATCATCCTTTGGGAAGAGAGAGCAAAAAAAAAAATGACTGCTACTGGTCCTTATTTCAGAAATGTGGCCATTAAGATTTCTTTGATTAGTCTTGAAAACATTGGAAGAGATTTGATTAAAGTTCAAGGTATCCCTGGGTTCAAGGATAAATCTATAAGTACTACTATCAGTAACAATCCAACAGAAAGAGTGCAGTAGGTTAACTCAGGTTGATGGAGGTGATAGCATAATTAACTGATTTTACTTTGTCTGACCATATCTGTGATACTGCCATCATTTTTGGACATCTCTTTTTAGGACATACATTGACAAATTGGAAAATCAAGCCAGAAACGAATTTATTAGGCAGTTACCAGGCACCATTTTCTCTGCTAAGGTCTCATAGATGTGGGAGAATAATTGCCAAATATTTTGATGACAGTTTCATATAAAAAAAAGAATGGTTAATTTAGTTCAAGAGGGTCAAACTAAGAGTAATGGGAATAAATTATAGAGGCAAATGAGTATTGATCTAAGATAATATTTTCACTGAAAGAACTATTCAAAAGATGAATTGAACTTACATCGGCCATAGTGCATACTCTATACTAGAAAGTTTTAGGCAAAGATCTGATCATATGGTAGATGAGGTTCTTATTCAACTTTGGGCAGGCCTGGATAACCTCTAAATTCCATTCCAAATAAAAGATGCCTAGAAAGTGTTTGACCTAGAAAAGAGATAGTTTAGTGGAAAGAGCAATGGAGTAGGAGTCAGAGGTCTTGGGATACAATCCTTTTAATTACATAATAAACCATGTGAATTTATGCAGATCAATTAACCTTTTTTATACAGAGGACATTTTTAAGAGCTTTTCTTCTTCAAAACTTATGATCTGATTTTTTTTAAAAATTCTTGCTTCAGGAAGAGATATGAATAGCAAGGGAAACCCTAATTAAGAATATAAATTTGTTTATAAAATGTTAGAGGAGAAATTTAGAAGATTATTGGTAATACTTTCTCAAAACCAATGAGGAACAGTGGAGGAAAAGTGGAATTACAGAAGCATTATCACCCCAAAAGTATTCGAATACATATCTTGAAGAAGGACAATAAACAGATAAAAAGGACAAAAGATCTATACAGGTTTACTATATCAAATTTGTATGGCATAAGGAACAAATATTAAGGGAAAAGGAAAGAGAGGAAAAAGCCTGCAAGTAGATGTAAAAAAATCTTTTGCTTCCAAGCAATTGTTGTGTTTCAAGGAACAGATATCAGTGAACAGATGTAATGCATGCCTTTTGTCCAAGTGATACAGAGCAAAAGACAATTTTAAATTTCTCCGAGGTGAATAGCAATTCTGTGTATGGATCATTTTGTGATGCACAAAGTAACCCTGGTGAACCAGTATACCAACTAACAATAGAGCATGGATCGGTGCAATGAAGGTACAACACAAAAAGTGTCTGGCACCTAAGAAGTATGCTGTCTTAGTTGCTGTTGTTATTGTTATCATTCATTACCATTGTTATTATTATTTTTTGGCATTTGCTTCAGTTATTTATGAATATTTACACTTTCACTGGAAAGGTATAAATAAATGCTAATTCGTATTTTAAAGTTCTTCTAAGTTAACATTAAAATATCTTGATAAGAATAGTCTCTAAAATTCTTAAAGCTCAAAGTTATAATGCAACAAAGGGTGATTGAAATTCAAGATGGGACTGCTAAAACAAGAAGTATCATGTACAATAGAAAAAGTCTAAAGAAAAGGTTCATATATCTCTGACAAGTGTTCAAGATTCATGGCTATGATAACATAAGGAAAATAAGATATTATAATTGTGTTTTACTTTCTTAAATTCTTTAAGAAATGCTTAACATGGGATTTTCTATCTCTTTCTCCTCTTACACCTAATTAAAGGTAAATTAAATTCAACCATTTCAGCTAATTACATTGCTCCTCCATTTTATTATGGGGTCTACAGTTTGACAGAATAAAAAATTACCTTTAATCAAAAAAGGCAAATTATTTTCTATTTAAAGTGCTAGGCTTGCATTTTAATTCCTTAACACTTGATAAGCACTGAACAAAAGCAGGCCAATTTAACTGATAGCATCAATGCTTCCAATTGTAAATTGTGGCTCTTTAATTAAATACTTAGCAGTTTATTGCTTGTTTTCTGGATGATTTTCAATATCTTAAAATCATTTAACCTATGTTATGAAGATTCTTAACATCTGTATTTATAATTTTTCACAAATAATCTAATAACATAAATTGTCATATTATCCATGTATGCTAAATAATTATCTTATCCTGAATGAAATTACACACACACACACACACACACACACACACACACACACATACATGCTTAAAGTCAGGACAATTATCCCATCCATGTAAAGATATCATAATGATACTAAGACAGTGCCAAGGCAGGACTGATAGTCATGTCTTTAAATCTTCATAATTTTAAAACTAACCTTCTTTGTGATTCAGTAAACTACCTGTTATATCATTAGGCCTGTTTCTATGTCTGTCTACTGCAGTCTCTATCTCAGTCTCTCTCTTTATCCCTTCAAGATAATTTATGCATGTATATGTATGTATCTGTACATATATATATATAAACCAATATATATGCATATTTCTAGATGTATTTAGACAGAGCTAAAAATATATTTATGTATATATCTAGAGAAATAGAGAGAGATACTTCAAACTCTGGTATGCTTATTTCACAGGAAAGTTTTCTTTCCATGAAAAATGTAATAAATGACTACATTCTATCACTATTAAAAATATAATAAATCTAAAATTTAATAATTTCATCTATTCAAACTGAAGTTTTAAATTCAGTTATCCTTACCAGGGTTACTTAATGCATCAGATTTGTTAATGTTTTTAGTAATATATCTAGCCTGGAGAATAAAAAAAAAGATTAAACAGAAAAAGAAAATAGCACAAATAGAACAATTTCATTATGTTAACAATCTCCAGTAAAGAGCTGATTATAGTAATAATGCTTATCATATCAGTTGATCAGTTATCTCAATAAGAGGATTTCCTCCAATATGAAGGCTCTACTACATCTTGGGTCTTCACTGCAATCTTTATGTCCTTTCATAAATTTACCACAAACTACCTATCCAATGTTTTGAAGGTCTTTCTTTAGGTCCTTTAAAACTGAGTATCTATCAGCACTGTGACTTTCTATCTCTTATGTTGTTTGTAACCATAACATACTTTATAAATAGAAAGTATTACTCTTAGATATGATGAAGTCCACACTCTTCTGCCCTGAGAGCTGGAAAACTTAGTTGATTTGTCCAAAGTCATGTAGCTAGTTGTTGTAAGAGTATGGTCTTTAATTGAGATCCCCTCATTTTTGGTACACTTGTCTTTTCTATAACACCTTGATACATCCCTTCATTTTCTCCTATTTCACATAAAGTTATACAAGAACAGGGTTTTAAACTGGTATTTGTTGGGCCTGTTGATAGATTTATATGAACTTTGATTGGGAAAAATTACTTCATCATTTTAACTATTCTTCAATTATAAAAAAGTATGTTAAAAGGGGATTCTAGCCTCCATTTGAGTGTTTAAGAGGTCTATCACGCATACACACCTACATGCAGATTGACAATGTTTGAGTGGGTTGCTTAAGAGAAGGAGGGATTAGGTTGAATTGATTGAGGTCTAAATGGAAGCAGATCAAAGCTGAATCATATTACAGAGTATAGTAAGATCCAACATAGTGATCAAAGCACTTTCAGGCTGGATGACACAGGGAGAGCTAGTCTCAAAAAAAATTTTTCTTTTTTAAATGCACTTGTAGGGCACGTCAAACTCCATATGCCCAAAAAAGAGCTCATCAACTTCTCCAAAAATCTTGTCTCTCTCTTCCCAACTTCTTTATTTCTATTAGTATCACTGCCGTCTTCCCTGTCACAAAGGTCTAGTATATTAGAATGATCTTTACTTGAGTTTACTTTTTCATTCATCCCTCAAACCTAATGCACTGCTAAATTGTATAATTTCTACTGCAAATGATACTCTCATCTATGCTTTTCTTTCCACAGTTGTAATACTTAGCTTAGTTCTGATTTTAATTACTTTTCATTTAGATTATTAGAAGAGGCTTCTCTCATCCACTCAGTATTAGTTTTCTCTCCTCTTTAATTCATCTTTCACTCTGCTGCAACAGCAGAGTGATAACAGCACTCCTCAGATTAAGTAGTAGGAAACCCTTAATGCCTTCCCATCACTTCTTGGATAAAATAAAATTCTTTACCCTTGTATGCTGATGCTATTTCCAAGGAAATCATGATGCTGAGGATAGATGGCCATGATTTTAAATAGAATAGTTGTAATATTCCTTGATGTCCTAGAGAATTTTGTCTTAATCTCAGAACTGGAAGAGAGTCTCATTTTTGTTTCACATGCTCTTTTAAGCCCCACCACATCTTTGAAATTATGGATAAAGAAGCTGAGAAATAATGTTGACAGAAGAAGCAGAAATGAGAGAGACAGAGGCAAAGAGATAGAGAGACAGAGAGTGAGAGAAAGATGGAGACAGAAAGAGTTAGAGAGAGTCAGACGCAGATACAGACAAAGACTCAGAGACAGAGAGACAGAAAGAATGATTAATGAACTGGATAAGCTAGTATAGGGAACTCAGAACAAACTTGACCACAATATAAAAGCAGATTAAAAATTCTACATGAACTCCATAAGAGTAAATACAAAACTTCAAATCCCTAATAAGAGATATGAAAATCCAATTAAGCCTGAAGTTTCATATAAAACCCTATAAAACAGATAAATTGTTAAGAATCAATATTGAGGAGGTTATGGGAAGATAGTCAAGCTGATACAATGTCAGAGGAGCTGTGAATCAGAACCATTTTGAGAGCCATTTAAAAATATGCAAATAAAATGATTAAAATATTCATAACTTTTGACCCAAAGATTTCATAACTGGAAGGTTATCTAAAACAATTCTCCATATACAGTAAAACATTTATAGTAGCACTTTCTTTGTTGGACACCAAATCAAATGCCCACCAGTTAGGCAATGACTAATTAAATTTTGGTACATACATGTAATGGAATACTACTGTTTTATTAGAAATAATAAATGCAACAAATCTGGAGAAGCTTGGAAAAATCCACATGAACAGATGCAAGATGAAACAAGTAGACTAAAAAGAGACATATAATTACTACAACAATGTAAATGAAAAGAATAAACATACACATCAAAAGTAAATGTTACAAAATTACAAAGAGCAAACATGGGCCAAAAGAAGCAACTTAAGAGTCTGCTGCTAACTCCCCTTTCTGGAGAACTTGGAGTTCTACAAGTGTTACACATTACATATTTTGAATTTTTTTATTGTGTTTATAAGTTAGGCTAATTGTTTTTCCTCTTCTTTTTCTTTTTTTTAAGTTATATTTTAACATACATAACATTATATATTATGAAATATAACAAATATGTTACATGCATTGACTTTCTAGGTGCATGAATTGGATAATGACTGGGGATATCAAATGTAAAATTACATCAATGAAAGTATATTTTTAAAGAAAGGATAAAGGAGAGAGGGAAGAGAAAAGAAAGAGAAGGATAAAGAGGGAAGGGGGAGGGGAAGAACAAGACACAAGATAGAGGGAGAGAAAGAAGGGTGAGGAGAAGGAAAAAAAGAGGGAGAAAGTTATGAATCCTACAATATTTCGTACTTGAATACTTTTCTTACTTCATAGAACATGAATTTAAATACTATTCTGTTCCAAGTGAAAAGAAATACTCTTTAGTTTCCATTTTCAGCCTACTCTGTTCCACATCCATGATTCTTTTATATCATCTCCATGTTTAGGACAGATTCCTATCCCTTCCCTCATCCTCTCATCAAGACTCAACTCAGATGACACTTCCACTATGAAATCTCATTCCTCTCAAATTTCTCACACCACATTGCTTGGGTTTCTCTTTTGTACTTCCCTCTGCTACAGTATTTGTTAGAACAGTGTTGTTTTTATGTTTTTGTCCCCAGAGATAAACACAATGTCCACTATTAAGCATTTAGCTAAATGATTTGGTGTTTGCTTTATTTATGATTAATGAAGGAATATATAATTTTACATACAAAAATCAAAGCCTTATCTTTGAATAAACTGACTACATATGAATTAACTATATATATATATATATATATATATATATATAACTGCAAAATGGAATCTTAAAAGACCTACATTGACAAGCTATTTTTCATATTACTAGAATACTAAAATGAATGGTTACACCTTGAAACATATGGTCCAGTGATGAAGTTAAAAAATATAATAAATCATTTTCCCACATGGTAGGACCAAACATAGCATTTCTGTCCTATGAAAGAAATCAAGAATATAGAAAGTCTTACCAGTGACATATTATTATTTTGCACCATGCATCATGCATCCTTTCATTTTTTCAAAGAGAAATATGGTGAGAATATTAATATGATTACTTAGCTATAATTCATCTGTCACATGTACAATATGCATTTTCTGTTATGATGTTTCAAGAACTATTTTGGATTTAATGAAATCATTTATGCTTGCAAAATTCCTATAACCATCTAGAGTTTTACCAAATGCTTTCTTTTTCCCTTAACTGATGACCTTTGAGATGGTTGGGCAATAAGAACTAATTTTGTGGGTCTTTTCTCCCTTGCCAAAATGTAGTTACAGAAACAGACATGTTATTTTTAATACAGATCAACATAATGAGAGAATAAAGGAGATTCTATATTTGTTTGTGTTTACAAATTTCGTTAAAGATATGCACTCACATATCCATATGTATGTATAGCATGTATATAATATAAATATACATTTATATCTACATATATAAACATGTATATACACTTAGATATTATTTTTATATTTTAAACTTTTTATTTCCTAAACCATGTTTACCAACTGGGTTTCTAATCAATTCTCACTGAGTGATTGAATGATCAATTGATTAACAATTTTGATTTTTTTTCAAAAAAGGATATATATTAAAATGTATTTTCAGTCTTTCTGTTATTGATTGTTTTTACAGATTTCAGAATATTCCTGCCAAGTGGAGGGTCATTTTTAGTTAAATTCTTAGAACTGGTATTGGATCCATCTTTTTTTCCTTTCCTTCCAATTATTCATGAATATTTTTACTTTAACCTTAAAATCAGCAGAACAGAACCTGTTTTACTGAGGACCATAACTCATAGCAGTTTCCTGCTACAGTGATAAACTAGTACTTATAAAAGCTTAAAGATTCTTTTGCTTTGTTTCTTTTTGATGTAGTTTATATGACTTTCAAATCTTCCAAACCAAAAACTCATCACAGACAAGTAGTTTCTAATAGCGTATTTCCGGTCATTTCAATTACCAACAAGTCTAGAATAATAAAAAAAAATCAACTATCTTCTCAATCATTGAATTGAGCAAATTAAGAACTAATATCTTTAACTGAAATAGCAAAAGTAATTGAGGAGAGAGAAGGAAGAAGAATGTTAATTGAATTATCTGTCTAATTTTTTCACTATAACTCTTTCTTTGTAACAGTTGGGTGAAAATGTATAGAGTGCTGGACCTAAAGTCAAGAAGATTCATCTTTCTGAATTCAGATATGGCCCCCAGACACTTACTACTGTGTGACCCTGGACAAGTTACTAAATCTTGGTTTGCTCAGTTTCCTCATCTGCCAGATAAGCAAGAGAAGGAAATGGGTAAACCCTTCCAATATCTCTAACCCCAAATGAGTTCATGGGGAGTTGACAACAACTGAAATTACTCAGCAAATACAAAAGGAAAATAATAACCTAAAGATAAGCAACTAAATGAAAAAAAGTCAGTCAAACCTGTTATTCAAGAAAGTAAAAATAAATGTTTGACATATTAAGTGTCTTTATTTTTCGTAGAAGTTTCAAACTCTCCTTTGGTTTTATTTCATTCTCTCTTGTATTATGATGTCATCTTTTATCATATCAAGTTTACTTGTCCAATACTTTATTCAATCAAAGCTCTTATAAGAATCCGCCATATCGATCTTTATATCACTGGTAACTAATATACTGCATATACAAGTAGAGAATTCATAAATAATACATCAAAGTGAATATTTTCCACTGTTTTCATTTAAGTGACAATAGTTCCTAGTTACCCATGAACATTTTATTTCACTTCTGTATAATTTATTCAGCTTTAGAGCAATTAAAGAAAGGAAAACACATGAAATTAAGAGTATAGCTTTTCTACTTTTCATAACTTATACTTTTCTTAACTTTTTTCCTAACTTTTCTACTTTTTTTCCTTCCTTAAATTGGAACCTTCAATTTTTTTAATCCAATGAAGGTACAAAATACTAAAATTAATATCCAACATTGTATATTTTTTGATTTATAAAAAATAATGCTAAACTAGTAACATTCCTTTGTAGTGTCAATCACATGCAAAATTATTATATATATTTCATCAAATATGTAATATCTAAATTCAAACCACATATGCAGCATGAAAAGAAAGTAGCCAACTTATGAATCAACATCCTATTTACATTTCTATGATCAAGGATAATAATCTGTTAGTTTAAGGAGGTGTCATTTGACTTAGACTTTGCAAGATATATATGATTTTGGAGGCAGAGATGAGGATTCCAGGAATAAACAAAGATTCATGGAGTGAATAGAAGGATTTAATTTCATATGAAGTGTAAATTGTAAATCTTGGTTAGTAAGGTGTCAACAATGAGATCAAAGCCCTTATGATATTTCTAAGAGGCCCTGATAAAGATTAAAATATAATTGGAAAATAGTAATAATAATAATAATAACAACAACTTAGTAGAACATAGGGTAAGGTCAATATATGTCCTATAGAGTTTTAGCATTTAGAGGTTCCATTTAGACTTTATAAACCCTATTATAAGGTTTAGAGGCCCCCATTTCTATTTGAGTTTGACACCACTGCTGTTTATAACTGTTTCTGACTCTGTGACATAACCTATTATTCCATCTCCTGCACTTCCAGAGCAATGGTCCAGTTCATTCTTTGCTCAGTCTCTTTCCTTGCTAACCCCTTCAATGAATCTTTTCAAAAATCTGAATTTGGGATTCCAGGACTCAAATACCAAATTTATCAAAAGTTTAAGTAAAAAAAAATTGAAAACCTTATTCCAAAAATTAGCAAATTAGAAAATGGAAGGGCTAACCAAATATAGTATTGCTCTCATCCTTATTTCTCTGGTCTTTTCCATTCCATATCAAGGAAAAGAAGTGGGAGAAGAGGGAATGTCACCTGTGGAAGAGAACTAAGACACAAATTAATTTTTCTCTTCTGCTGACTCTACAGAAATACTCTGATTTCCTATGTTGAGTAGGATTGGTGGGGAGATACTTTTGATGTTATCTTTACAAAGAAAGGGCCTATCTGTGATTAATTTATACGTATGCAATAATAATGATAATGAAGATTTATATTTTTATATTATGTGAGCATTAAATACTTCAGTGCCAAGGTCATTTTATGATTTCTAGTTCTATGTAACTGATAATGAAGTAAAAGAATTTAGAAATGTGACATCAGAAATTACTTAATTCAACAATTTCACTTACACAAGGAAGGTAATTGAGTACCAGAGAGTTTAAGTGTTTCCTTGAGATCACATGGCTTCTCAATTGCCTGAATATAGTTAGAATATTTTTTTTATTTAGGTGGATGCAAATAGCAATTATATAAAAGGAAATAATACAGAATAAAGAAAAATTATAATTTCCTCAAATATTTAATTAGCAAAAAAAGTTAATCTGTTAAAAAAAGATTTATTATCTTTGGAAGAGACAATTAATTAATGATATTCTCTTGAAAAATATACATTCAACATCACTCTCTAGGATAAATATTGACCTTATAAGAATCTAGGGAGACAAAATCAACTTTGAGGAGTTAACCTGTTGATCTATGGGAGTAATGGTGATGACCTGGAAACTACATGCTTAACATAACTCTTGAATCATCAATAATGGAGTCATTTAGAGTTTTATGACTATGGCAGCTATAATGAGTCATCCAGAATTCTAGGTTTAAATTTCCAATTGTAAAATTCAATAAGTTTCTAGTATTTACATATAATTTTAGATTTTATTTTTCTTTTTATAATAGGTAGTTAGATATAGTGAAAAGAAGAATGAATGTACAGCTAAGAATCTCAGGTTTGAATTATATGCCTGCAAACTTACTACTTGTGTATCCTGGGCATATCATTTCACAGTGCCAAACTTGAAGTTTACAGATCATACAACATTCCCTAGTGGGACTTGATCCAGATTAAAATGCAATTGGGAAATAATAATAATAAAAAATAAAAACCCTAGAACACAGGTAATATTAATATGTGATCTTCCAAGTCAATATGTGACCTGCAAGGAATTAGAGTTTCATTGTCTTATAGAGAGGGCTTCCTTGGGACTTAGTTTCCTCAATTGCAAAATGAGGGGATTGAACTAGCTGACCTCTTTCTAGAGTTTCCATCTCTCATTTTATGGACTGTCTAAATTAAGGTTTTGTTGAAGTACTTCCTTCCTTTCAAAAGGTTTTCCATTAAATATTTTTCCCCAAGTTCAGACAAAATGGAATGGAGGAGGAAGGCAATTATCCATTTCCCCTTTATGACCTGGATATATCCACAAAAGATTTTTCAAACCATCAAACTGAATATCTGACTGATAGGATCATAGAAGGAAACTTAGAGATTACTATCTCTCATTTTGCATGTAAGGAAATTGAGACCCTGAGATTAAATGATTTTTTCATAAGACCCGGATTTGGACATAGATCTTATTATTTCATAGCTTACTTTCCATTATACTATGCTGCTTCCTAAATTTGGTGGAAGGGGATTGAGAATTTGTTCTTCAAAAACAAATTCATTGACTTGTTCATGTTTATGGCACATATCTAACTGACATATTTGAGGGTGACTGATACTTTTGAAGGAAATTTTGAGGGTTTTACTAAAGGATGAATTACTTTTATTAATTAATTATTATTTAATATTCTTAATATTAAGTATAATGTCTTGTTAACATTTTGTCATGTAGTTCAAATGAACTGTCTAACAAACATTTTTTGATGTTTAGTAAGTTAATTTTCAGTGTCTACAAAGAGAAAACTTCCAACTTTATGGATGAAGATCAATTGGGCGGAGGGTAAAAGAGATTAGATAATATAGATTCCTTAAAAATTCTACTTTTGAGGGGCGGCTAGGTGGCGTAGTGGATAAAGCACCAGCCTTGGAGTCAGGAGTACTTGGGTTCAAATCCGGTCTCAGACACTTAAAAATTACCTAGTTGTATGGCTTTGGGCAAGCTACTTACCCCATTAACTTGTAAAATCCTAAAAAAAAAAAAAATTCTATTTTTGAAATAATATCTCTCCCTCCTCCAAATTTGACTTTGAGGTTATTTCTACATGATAATAACTATCCAGAGATTTTCAGGTATTATGAAAAGATATCTAGCCTTAGAATCAAAACCTGGTTTTCTAATATGTTCTAACTGTACAGTCATGGGATAAGTAATGTAATCTCTCTAAATTTTTGTTTTCTTATCCACAAACACTGGAATAATATTTGTACCAACTAATCACAGGATTAGTTTGGGATATGTTCTTTTTTAATAATAATACACTATATAAAACTGAGTTATTAGCATGCATATGGAAAAGGGAAACAATCAATCTCTCAGATATATCTAAATATCTAGATGCTTATATTTGTATAGAGTTTTCAAGCATTTATTTATTGGCTCCTTTTAATTCTTGAGGGTGGAGCGTGTTATTTGGATGCTTTTTAAATGTAATAACCCTGTTACCTGTTTCCACCCCTATTGAGGAAATCACTTGATGTGGTCTGTTCAGAGAAACCCCCATGGACTGCTCCTTTGAACTTTGGACTACCGAAAGTGGAGAGGGCAGTAAAAAGTAGCAAAAAAAGTATTTCCTTTGCCAAATTTACACATCTCAATCCTAAATCAGTGCCTTGGGCAAATCTTATAAATAGGCCTATATAGTACTCTGGCCCCTATCCTGAAATAATTACTTCACTGCCTATAATTTCTATTATTTAAGGAACATTCTTGGGGTCTTTAAGGATTTTCCATGTTTAAGAGTGGTTCCTTTAAAAAATAGATATGCTAAGGGATCACACAAATCAATGGCAATTTAAAATTAATTATGTTAGTATTTTAGGAGACATGATTTGATACACTATTGAAGAGAATAAAACAAAACCAGACTAAGAATGATGGACTGAGGGAAAACTCTTGATAAGGACTTGGGGAAGAGGGAAGGGAGAATAAATAAGAAAAGAGACACAATTAAAGAAGCAAATGGATGCCAAAGAATGGAAAACTTCCTAAGTCCAACCCTGGCACTGTCATTTTTATTGCATATATAAGTGGATTGATTTTCAATTTTTCATCTAGATATCTGGTGTTATGTACGCAGAGTACCAATCTAAATGTCTAAAAAAGAATACATGATCATTTCTCCCATATCCTCACTCTTTACAACATTCCTATTACTTTTGAGAACAGTGGTACCATCTTGGGCTAATGAGTTTGGTGGTATGTTGGACTCCACTCATTCTCACCTCACATTAACAACACTCAGAGCCCTTTCTCTCCACTCACGTAGTCAGTACCCTCATAAAAGTTTGCAGCATTTCTCATCAATGCAATAACCTTACTCTAATCCAACACCCCACTCTTCTAGCAAAATGATTTTGCTAAGTTCAAGTTTGATCATGTCACATCTCTCCCCCCTCACCACCACTCCCCCCCCACATGCACCCTACTCAGTAAGCTTCACTGCTTCCCTGTTACTTCCCTACACAAAATTCTATTGTACAGCTACCCCTATTCTACCTCTGCCCTGGATGCTCCCTATGCCTGGAATGCCTTCTCTCCTGGCCTTTGTCATTTTGCTTCCCTGTTATTTTTTTTTTTTTAAGAATAGACCTTGAGGCAGCTAGGTGGTGCAGTGGATAAAGTACCAGCCCTGGAGTCAGGAGTATGTGGGTTCAAATCCCGTCTCAGACACTTAATAATTACCTAGCTGTGTGGCCTTGAGCAAGCCACTTAATCCCATTAGCCTTGCAAAAAAACCTAAAAGAAAAAAGAGTAGACCTCAAGTTCTGTGGGAGGTCTTTCCCTGCATTATTCTTCTTTCTTTCCCTTTTTCTTCCCTCCAAGATTATGCATATATGGTGTCTATACACATACACACACACAAACACACACACACACACACACACCCCACACACACATAAATATTTACACCATACATATATATGCTATATATGCTACATATAATTATATATATATTATATTCATACATTTATATGGATATATGTAAATAAGAATTTATATATAGTCCATTTTACAGTGATTTCCTCCAGGGCAGGAATGTTTTTGCCTTTCCTTATATCTCCAGTGCTATATAGCAATAGGTCTGGTATATAACAAAACCTTAACAATTGTTGCTGTTTTGAGTGGTGACTAAAATCAATTTGAGTGTATGTCTGTTGACTCCCAAGTCATTGATCTTCCTATATTCCTATGATGATGATAAATATATTTGCTATTTAAAAGCTAAACTGAATATTTAAAAAAGTTTATCTAATTTAAATGGGAAAATATGTTTGTGAACCTGCCTTTCTGATTTATTTTTGTTTTCATTCAATTAATTTGCTATTTTCTTCAATGAATCTCAGACTATGCTATGAACATGCTCACTGTTCCTATAATCTATTAGGGTATTTTGAATAAGCCTATATATAGGCCAGTTTAAATTAGATTGTGTTTTTTTTACCTCATCAAAAGTTTCCTGAAATCTAAGCCAAACTTATGGATTCAGCTACTTGGAGTAGTAGCAAAGATTTCAATCAGTCATCCCTATCCCTATACCTCCCACAGACAGGTTCAGCTGATTTCTTCACTTAATTACTTTATTTTATTTTTTTGACAGCCTGATTGAATTGACCAGATGTGTTGGCACCATGCAAACAGCAGCACAGAATAAAAAGAAGCCCCTGACTACTCTCATTTGTGTAATACTGAAAACCAAATTTAAAAAAAATAATAACCCAAGGGAAATGAAGACCCCATAGTTCCTTTTGTTTTTATGGGAGTGCCAATATAGGGTCCAACCTTTGAAACTGGCTTCCTATTAATCACAGTCTGACCTTTTCATTAAGGGGCACTTGTTGGAGCCAGAGACATCATTACAACATTCATATGTGTGAACTGTACAGCAAAGTATTCATGTACTGGGACAGGCATAGTGAAATTAGATTCTTTCCCTGTAGGGGGTAGGCACTGACTGCTATTTGATGCCAACAACTGTAGTTTAAGATATTTTTGTGAAGAATAGGTTTTATAGTGTTTCTACCCAACCATCAGCAATGTCAGGTCCACTTTTCCCAAACAAGTTTAAGAAGTAGTGATTAATTGCAGCTCACATTATAGGAACATCATCCGAGCTAGATTATGGATACCCAAAAAACGATTCCTCAGGAATCTGGAGTTACAGTTTTAGATAAATGCACCATTATAAATGCTCTCCATTTATAGCATATACATATATATATATATATATATATATATATATTTAAAACTGGTTATAAAGCATCACAAAGGGAAATTCTAAGCAACATTCTCATGTAATTATGCTTTTCCACTTGTCCTTCAGGCATGTGGTTTTGGGGATGACAATACTCTCTGGAGAAACTGCTCATTCCAGATAAACAAATCCCAAAATGAAAAGAATCAGCTCAGCCGTTTCTCTAAAGATAGACATAAATGTGCTGACAGTTTTTACTACATTCTTTCTTAATGCAATCATCTTTGGGAGACTGAGGTGGGATCTTGGTCAGGGCGAATGTTTCTTGTGCTTATTTCTTACATAGGACATCATACATCTCATGGCAAACACATTCTTGCACATTGGCTGACATTCCACCTGAAAGTCCACTGCCGTGAGCTTGTTAACACACTTCAGGATATATGGTGAGGTAGTAAAAAGATTCCCTATAGCCAAGTAAAAATCGGGGTAGGGGGCTCAAGGAATATGTGCTTGCTTAGATCAAATCTTAGTTTTAAGTTCAAACATAGTTTAACAGTGAATTCAAAGTTGTAAATGGAAAGTAAATGCAATTTTAAGGCTGCTTTAAACCAAGCATGAAAGACCAAAAGTCAAAGTTGAGATTCTATACATCTGGTTTTAATCTCTCTCTCTCTCTCTCTCTCTCTCTCTCTCTCTCTCTCTCTCTCTCTCTCTCTCTCTCTCTCTCTCTCTCTCCCCTTATTAAATAAGTGACCTTTTTGTTTTGAAAATTCATTATCAATGGAGCTGCTGCAATACAATAAATTCACTGTTTGGGGGCTATTCTGATCTCTGACTCCTTTTGGAATGGGGAAGATCAGGGATGGTTTTGTTAAACAAATAATCAGACAAACAAGAACCCTAGCTTTCTTGCATAGGTTGTAATATACCATCTATTCTACTTAAGCTGAAACTGCTTAAGAAAAAGGGCTCCCCTCTTCATTTTCAAAGCTTGTGGTGTCGTTCCTCCCCCCCCCCAGAACTGTGGCAAAGCACTCGCGATCATCATTTTTGACAGCAATAAACTGCATTTCCCCCAGAAATCATGGTTAATATGATTGGCTACAGGCTCGAATTAGCATTATTATTAGCACCACATTTTAGTTGCGGGAGCTCCTCTGAAGAAGGAAGTCGCTCAGTACGACTATTTAAGCTTGACTGGCAGTGCCAGGGCACCGTGCAAAACGAAACCTGGGGAACTCCACAGGGTCATGAACACGGACTGGATTCGAGTTCATTTGTGTGCAGCCTTTAGAGAGTTGCCTCAAAGTAAACACCCTTAATTAATTCCCAAGTAAAATAAGTAAAGACGAATTTTCCACTTACTGTGCAGTGTGCTGGGCTGTGTCCATGCGCTGGAGGAAAGAAAAAAAAAAAGAGAGGGGGGGGCACAGCTCTGCCGTTCTCACCTGGCTCCAGGTTGTTTTGTGAATTACTCATAAATGTAAGCAGCGACAAGCTTATTGACTTTGTAACTGTACAAAGAGCAACCCATCTCGCTGCTGCTAGACAACCCTTCAGGACAAAATGCTAAACTTCAGCAGAAGAGCGCAGCATCTATTACCCCTGAGGCTCTACCATTTCACCTACACCTGGGCGGATCTATCAAGCTTCATCTCTATTAGAGCGATTTGACTCTGTGGTTTAAGAGAGGGGGGGGGAAAAAGAAAGCTTGCCGTTGTCACACTTGTTTCCTATTAAAGAGCCTTACGGTGGATTGAGTAATTGTGTACGAAGGTAGTCTGGCTGGCAGATGTGCGTAGCCCCAGCGGAGCACTAGATTCAAGGCAGATGGGTTGTACCAGGGCGCAAACAACATTGAGAGAGAGAGGCGTGATTAAAACAGCAGGCCTCTGTTTTATAGCGCTGGAAGTGGGGTACCATTAAAAGCCCTCGGGACCCAAAGCCCCCCAAATGGCATTTCTTTGTAGCAAGCAGAACAATAAAATCATTTTTAAAAAAAGGAAGGTCCAACTGAACGAGTTATAGAGATTTTTTTTTATAATATACTTCAGCTAATAATGAGTGATAGATAAAAATAGTTGCCTTTCCCCCACTCACCCCCCCCCTTTTTTGTGCATTCTTAGTGAACTTAATTAAATCTACTCAATCACTTGGTCTTAGGTTATTGATAGTGCTACTGTGATGGATTTGAAACAGATTCCCTATTCTGCTTATAAGTCAAGGTTATCTTTTTAATCTGAAATAAATTGCTTTAAGGAGATTTACACAGTCGGGTTTGACTTTCCAGTTTCACAGGAGAGACTCAAGTTGACATGTTATAATTTTATTTGCAGTGGGTTGAAGAAAATTTAACAGATAGGTAGTATTCTTGTTTATTTTTATATCACAGGAATCTTCTCTGAAGTACCCTAACCTTTTGGAACCCTAAAAGTCCTGTTATAAAAACGCTCTCTATAGTATTTAAATATGTTTAAATCTTTACTAAAATTTAGAAGAGTAGTGAATATCTAAATATTCTGAATATGGACAGGTTTGAATTCAGGAGTCATTACTGGCTATTGTTTTCTTTGATATCTTTCAATCACGGGGGAGCTAATTTCCCCCAAAGGGAGGAATCTACTCTCATAAAAAGAAATCTTGTACTAGAACTTAAAATTGTCTGCTAGGTAACCTAGTTGGTAGGTACAATGGATAGAGTGCTGAACTTGCTGCCAGTAAGAATCTTTCAAGTTCAAAGCTGGCCTTAAATACTAGATGTGAACTTGAGCAAGTCACTTAACCCTGTTTGGCTCAGTTTCTCATCTATAAATGAGTTGGGGAAGAAAAATGTCAAGAAGGGGCCGCTGGGTGGCAGTGGATAGAGCATGGGCCCTGGAGTCAGGAATACTTGAGTTCAAATCCAGCCTCAGACACTTAATAATTACCTAGCTGTGTGGCTTTGGGCAAGCCACTTAACCCCATTTGCCTTGTAAAAATCTAAAAAAAAAAAAAAGAAAGAAAGAAAATGTCAAGAAAACTTCCAAAAAGTATTACAAAAAGTTGGACATGATTAAAAAATGATACAATGACAACAGAACTTTTAAGAATATATCATTTTTTTTGTTTTAAATAAGCCCATTAAGTTTACTAAAATGATTAACTGATAATATTAAGTGCTTTCCAAATGTTAAAGCAATAATTAAAGTTAAATAATAATTTTATTGGTGTCAGTAGCAGCAACATCTAGTAGTAATAGTAATAGTGCTAGCACTATTGGAGGTAGCTGGAATCATAGGTTTTTAGAACCCAAAGCACCCCAAACTAGTGGAATGCTGATCACCCAGAAGTACATCTGTACTGAGGGTATTTGAGTTCAGTTCTGACATTCACTTGTTGTGGCCTTGGGAAGTCACTTTAATTCTTTTGTTCTCAGTGTTCTTATCTGTCAAACAAGGAAAACAGAAGAGATATTCTAAAGACCATAGAGGTCCCTTCCAATTCCATAGGCATTGTACTACAATGATGTCATATAGTCTAGATCCCTCATTTTATAGAAACTGAGGCAAAAAAGTAAATCAAAAATTTGCTCTAGATCTTAATTTATAAACAATTGAAGAAAAAGAATACAATTAAAATAGTCCTTGATTAAAGTAACAAGTCATTGAACTCATAAAATATAAGTCTGTTGGTCAAAATGCAAGTCCTTAGAAGAAAAAGATACAGGAAATGAATTTTGATTCACAATCTTTTCTCCATCTATTAGAACAAAGTTAATGTCTTGGTCAACAACATTTCATGTTCCCTTTGCTATTTTGAAATTTCACTGCAAAAGAATGCTTTCTTTCTTCTACCATAGCTTAGCTCAAAACAGAAATTGCACTATTCTACAAATGAAAGTGATAATATCAAGCAACTTCATGTAGGTATCTTCTACACTTAGCATATTGCCTAGCATATAATAGATAAAATCAATAATTTAATCATCTATTAAGTTTACTGATTGAATAACAGGAGAGGGAAAATCTTTTTGTCAAAGAGACTTTTCTAAATCAAATACAAAATACAAAATCATAAAATGAAAACTTGGGGTGAAGAAAATTGCTTATTGGAAGCACTAAAATTTAATTCTAATGTTCTCAAATATTTAGAAAGCCTAAACTTTCACATACATCAGATTGCATTGTCTCATATATATGTATGTCCTTTAGCTAATGACTGAATATTAAAACATATGAAAAGGATAGAGTTAAAAAAAAAGACATCCTGGACATTTCAGCAACTTGGAAAGTTTGAAATGTGAATATTTACTTTAAAATAGAAAGCATTTCTAATGAGGTATAAAAATGATTAAAAGAAAGATTAAGTGTGGGGGAAAAAGTGGAAATTAAAGAGCAAACATACAAGACAGGTAGTAAAATAGAGCAAAAAGGGGAGACAATAATAATAATAATAATAATAATAATAATAATAATAATAATAATAATAATAATAATACAAGAGGGGAAAAAAAGAATACAATTTAAATTTGGCCCAAGGGACCAATGCAACTTGAGAAGGCCTAAATGGTCTCCAACTATTGTCTTTGCATAACTGCAATATGAGGAGAAAGCTTGTTAAACAACTTCTGGTTATCTTCGATCAGTAGAGCATATATATCTATCAAAGAAGGTACAAGAACACTATGAGAATCATCTAAAAGAAAATCATGCCATAGCTGCAGGGGAAGTATAATACATGGGAATAGTTCCTCTTAATTCTTTAAAAAAATATAGATAAAATAGGCTACTTAAAAGTTTGTTTTACCATCTAAAATCTTTGCTCTAACAAAGCAAAGGTTTTAAGATTTCAGAATATTAATGATTTTAGGGGGAAAAGATTCATATTTTTGAATTTTGTAGTTTTGTTCCAAAAGATATAAAGACATTTTTGAGAGGGTGATGTTTCTACCTTGGCTAAAAATGGGACACAGTGGAAATTTCCCAAGAAATAGTGTCTTTGGGAATTGTCTAGTCTGAGACAAAAGTTTGGATAAGATTTGGAGAAACATACTGACTTTATTTTGATTTATTTCTAGGTTTATTCACAACTCATCATGCAGGCATACACTCAAGAGAGTATTTCAGGATAAAAGTTATCTAATTTATGGACCAATGATACACTGTAGACTTTTTTCTTAAACAGAACAATGCCTAATTTTATCACTAACTCCCTCAAAGGTCATTTTAATTTAGTGATGGGCAAATATGCTATTGATTTTTACTTGCTGTGACATTATCAGGCAATTTAAAATTATTTCATTCTATAAACCATAAAGGTCTATGTAATTCCCATTTATTTTTATTTCATTTTAAGGAAAAGAAAATCCACATATTACTGATGGCTTTACTTTCAAAATCAGCAAAAAGTACTAGAGAGCTATCTCATCTGAAAAAAAATTTTTTTAAAAAGCTATCCCATCTGGTTTAAGATTGGTTTTCTTCAAAAGTTGAAACACAATTTTGCCAAACTCCTTTCTTTTGTCACACTACTCTTTCTTGTGTATTTATCCTCTGCTAAAAGTACAACCCTGGTATACATCCTGGAGTACCCATCTCAACATTCTGCTCCTAGAATTTATTCTTCCCTTTCCTCCAGTTCCCCTCCTATTAAAGTCTTAATTATTCTACAGAGCCCTGTCTGAATATTACCTCCTCCATGAAACTTCCATGATTCCCTAGCTAGTAATGATCTCTCCTTCAGAAGGAAACTAATAAAGTTTTTAAAAAGAACCATAGAGAAGATAGAAGCAAGGGTAAGTAACAGAAGATAAAAAAAAAATAATTGTGTGGCATGGCCATATTAAAAACAGTGCCATGAATGCTAAAGCTAAGAATGTGCTGAGGCTTCTGAGAAGATAATGGCAACAGAAAAGTTCTGTTGAATTTAGTTTAAATTTTTAGGATAAAAATGAGGAAAACGGAGGATGATAAAAGGGATAGGAACTTTGTTTAAAGTGAATGACACAATGATAAATACTTGACAACAGATAAAACAAAACAGTTCAAGCAAGTCTTAGGCAGCTTCTCTCTTCTCTCTAAAGGAGAATGACCATTACACTGGAAATAACACAACAAAGAGCCAATGGACAGAAAGGAGATAGTAGGAAAGCCATTGATGAATTCATGTCAATTGGCTGGGGATTTAAAGAACCAGCAGATGTGATTGCTGAGTTATTGTCAAAGATAATTTGTAAGATCATAGAAAACAAGAGAATAAATACAAAACTAAGAGAGAGTAAAATTGACCTGATTTTCTGAAAAGCAAAGATAACAAAGTCTAGAAAACATTGATCAATGAATTCGATTTCAATTCTTGGGAGAATTTAATAGATCATTGAAGAGATGGTTGGACAACACTTAGAAAGAGAAGGGGTGATTGATTAGAAAGGACCAGCAGTGCTTCATCAAGAACAAACTAAAGTCATGTACCTTTTGAGATGATTCTTTAATTGGTAGGTGAAATAAATTCTTAGGATATAGTTTACTCAAATTTTAGCAAAGTTTTTGATAAATATTTCATGTTAATTGTGGACAATGTATAGTAATGAGAAGGTGACACCATAAGATGATTTAAGGACTAGTTGAATTATCAGGGGAGGCATGGGTAAAGAACAATTGGTCTGATGATACTGATGCCTTTCTGTTCATTTTTTTCCCCAATTAAATCTGTCTGCTTCATCTGAACTGATAGTATGACACTCTGGGCTCAATGTTTGAAACTTCTGCTTTGGTGATTTATAAGCTTCATAGGAATCAACAGTGTGATCTGGCACTGAAAAAAATCAAACGTAATCTTGGGTTGCTTTAGGTAGAGTCTCACAGTACTCAGCTCTTGTCAGTCTTCTAGAATACTGGGTTCAGTTATGAGCACCATAATTTAAGAACAACATTGATATGAAACTTCAGTCCATGACAAAAAAAGGGAAGAAAGAAAGAAAGAAAGAAAGAAAGAAAGAAAGAAAGAAAGAAAGAAAGAAAGAAAGAAAGAAAGAAAGAAAGAAAGAAAGAAAAAAGATTGATTTAAAGAACTGGTCATATTTATCCATTAAAAAGAAGAGAGATAATAAGGGGAGTGTTCATAATTGTGTTCAAGTATTTGAAAAAAGAGGTATGATATTTAGACATTACATTCTTTGATAAGCTACAATAGGAAGTAGAAATGATACTTTAAACAAAACAACAACAAAAAAAGATGAGAAGGGTGATTATATAGAGAAAGCATTAGATTTGTTTAGCCCCAGAGGGAATCAGAAGTTAATAGGAGAAAGTATGAAATTCAAGTTTGATATCTGGACAAAACCTCTCACCAATTTCAAGAACTTAAAGATTACAAAAGGGGCATGGATTATCTTGAGAAGTAGGGAGGAAATTTTTCTTTCTTTTCTTTTTTTGGAAGCTATATGCCCAGGATCATATAGCTATTAAGTATCTGAAGTCAGATTTGAACTTAGGTTTTCCCTTCTCCAGGGCTGACTCTTTATCAACTGTGTCACCTAGCATGTACCTAGGATTCCACCTCCCTCCACCTTGAAAGTCTTGAAATAGAAAAAAGATGACCACTTGTCAAATACATTATTGGGAGTATTACTTTTGAGTGTGATTAGGTGACCATTGAGGTTCCTTGGAACTCTGATTTTTGAGATCCTTTAAAGACAGGGTATGCCTTACTCCTTTTATTCATTCAATAATATTCTAATCTATGCAAATTTCACTTGTAAGTTAAATACTAGACTATTACTCATATTTTCAGTTCCTCACATTCATTCACATCACAATCTGTTGCAATTGTGCTTCCTAACACAACCTTATACTAATATTCTTTTCTCCTTGATTTTATTAGGGTTAAATTTTCTCAGTTCACAGGGTCCTTAAACTTTCTCCAATTCTGAGCACAATTGAAATATTCACTCTTCCTGAATATGTACATTGTGCATAAGGTCGAAAACCCATCATTTCGTTCACCATACCTGGTCTATTCATAGGACTTGGAAATTATGTCAATCTCTCTAGCATTTCAACTAAGACAGGCCTAGACTCATGTTTCCGCAGAATATGCCTCCCTATTTTATACCTTACTAGCTAATAATAATCACAGACTTGTTAATTAAACTCACCTTTGTTTTCAAGGAATTTTGGATGATTTTCACATACAAATATAGGATGTACTTTCCCTGAGGATGCCCTTTAGGCATATATGCATTATTTTTTAATAATTAATAGAGATAAAAATATTTATGTCAATAGATTTTAATTTTCTCAGTTACTTATTGAGTAGTAATAAGTTTTAAGATCTTTGTTTAGACATTTGCTTTCCTTTCCTCTTTCAGATAACTTGAAAATCAATTCCTCAACACTTTCAAAATATTCCCCACCCACCCACCCCCGACAGTCTCCTTTAGACATATGTAATCTAGTTCAGCATTATTTTCCATATTTTAATGCAATTTTTACTTCATCTTATAGCTTCTCTAGAAACATAAGATCTAGATATAATGTTTCCTTTGTCATTGTTGAAGTAAAACTTTGTTATAAAAATCTTGACTGATCTTTTCCATTTTTTTATTTGTGTGCTTTCCTTCTCTCAGTGTCATTCTGAAATATCCTAAGGATGATCTTTCTTGTTGGAATACTCACAAACCATATCTCCACCCCCCCCCCCCCACTGCTATTTACTCTTTCATGAGACAAAATATTCTGTAAAAATATTGTAAACTAATATTCTGCCTGCTTCAGACATCCTACCTCTTGCCTCTGAAATTATTGCTTCTTTTACTACTCCTTTCGGAATTTTTGCCTTTTTTTCATGATGGGAAGCCTTTCCTATGAGAGTCTTCCTTTGCTCTGCCCCCCATTATCCTTACTTATACTTATTTGTGTATATGTCCATTCACAAAATGCAATGTAAGCACCTTTAAGGCAGTGACTGTTTTGTTGAGTTTTTGTAACCCCACTATCTACCAAAACTTATACATCATAAATATTTGGAGAAGAAACAAGCTTGGGGAAGAAGATATAAATTCTGTTTTAGTAAAGATGAATTTGGAATAGCAAAGAAAACATCAAGAAGTAAATGTTTAGGACAGTGATGATTATATTCAAGAGAGATTTGGGGCCCATCTAATTAGAGATGATAAGCCAACCCATAGAAGCTATTGAGAACAAAAAGGAAGAGAATGTAGAAAGAGCAGTTATTAAGAACACCCATAAGGGAGAAGAGATGGATGCTAAGCCAACAAAAGCTATTGAAAATCCTTGGCAGATTGTTAACAAGCAGGAAAGGGCAATAATGTGACATTTACTAGAAGACTCAAGAATGGGTGGGTAGAAAGGACAGACTGTGAAGTGCTTCAAGTGGCAGACAAAGGAATTATATCTAAACAATAAAAGGTCAATGGAATTTATCGAATGGGTAGGTAAATTCAGATGTGGTGCATATATATATATATATACATATATAATATGTATACACACACACACACATACACACACACACACATATAGGATTGAGTGGATTGAGAAGAGATAGGCAGAGAGACTAAATGGGAGGCTATTGCAACGACTTTGGCAATAGGTGATGAATGCTTTAGTTAGGGTTGTATCTGGGCAAGAGGGAAAAGGTGAATACTGCCTCTGGCCACTAGGACAAAGCCTTGCAAAAAGAAGGCATTTAATTATTATTTTTTATTTTATTATAAATGTCATCCCTCCTACTAAATAGTAAACATCTAGAGAGCAAGAGCCATCTTGTTCATCTGTGTTTGATCTTCAGGTATCCCTCAAGTTGTCTAACACAGCAGAAGAGCTTTAACAAATGTTGATCAAATTTATACTGGCATAGAATTTGAAAATAAATGCTAAATGTGTTCAATTCAAACTCCTTATTTATGGACTTTAGATACTACATAAAAGAACTGAAATTACCTGTGGAAATACAGAAGGACAGTCTTTACAGAAATAATACTTGTATAAAACTTCTAAATTTAAATATAGTACAAGAGAAGGTTTTTATAACTTTTTCATTGCAACTTACCTGTCCTATATCTTATCCCCTCAGGGGCCAGCAGGCTTTCCATGTCTTTCAAGTGACAATTAGATAATCTGATAAACTAATCAGGAGGAAGAGGTTAAAGGAAACCCTTGGGGCTCTCCTGCCCTCTAATTTCTAATTTCATAAGAAAATTAAATATCCATCTGATTCTTTATTCCATTATTGGAAATTTGAACTTTATAAACCTGTGGAGGGAGATTTTCTAGAGATTTATGGTAAGATGGGAGATTCTTTCTATGTCTTCCAGAGACAGTGTTTTCTTCCCATTCTATCTTAGGTGGATGTATTAACTAATAGGAAAATATGACTGAGTATGTCATTCTCATTGGTATGTTGACCAGGTTGAAAAGAAATCATGCAGTGAGCAAGTAAAAATCTAAGTTTAAAATATGTCTCAAATATTTGTATGATTGCATTTTTTAAAGGATACTAAGGCTTACTAACATAGGACAGAGGAGGTAAGTATGTAGGGAGTCTGGATCTGCGATTACAATGCTTCATTTTTATTCCAAACTCATCTGTAATAAAACAGAATTTATAATCACCTATGCTCAAGCTTATTTTTCATCCAAAAATTTATAATTTATACATTTCAGTAGATTCCTAGATGAGGAAACCCCCTCTGCCAAATGATACTAGAACTTCACTTCCCTGACTTGAGTCTTCCTCAGTCACTTTCTATTTCTATTGAATAATGGTCAAAGAACAATTATGAGACAAAGTTATAGGATTTCAAGCAAACAGTATAGTAGTTATGTAAAAGTGAAAATAGACTTGGCCTACTTAATCAAGAATTAATGAAGAACAGTGGATTGAAGTTATAATGAGGTCAGTTGGGGACCCATTTAAGAAAATAGTATATTGAGAATGAGTTGTCCAAAAAGATGGAAATCTTGCTTTGTAAAAGTAGGATGAGAAGCAACAAATTCATCAGTGGAAAGAGAGCTGAATCTGGAGTGAAGAAGACTTGAGTTTAAATATAGTCTCAGACACTTAATGATTGTATGAACCTAGATAAGGTATTTATTATATTTGACTCAGTTTCCTCAAATGTAAAATAAATATAATGACATCTATCTTACAAGGTTGTTATGAGGATTAAATAAAATAATATTTTTAAAAACATTTAGCATAGGATCTGGGACATAGCAATCACTATATACATACTTATCCTCTTCCTCTTTCCTAGAAATTTCCTCAATTTAGGAATTCAGGTAGTAATTAAATGAATCATTTGTCAGTGAAAGGGATAGCTGTTCAAATATGGAATTGATTAAAAACCCACAGAAATCACTTCTGTTTCTGAAATTGTAAGATCTGAATAAAGTAGTCTCAACTTTATTGGGTGTAAAATTTAGAAACTCAGTAAATATGGTTGGTCATGATAAATGTAATACATTTATTAGCCAGGTATTTTACTAAACTGTAGGGAAAGAAAAAAAAGGCAAAATACAATCCCTGATCTCAAAGACCTTACAATCTAAAGGAGGGAAAAGAGAAAGTGTTTCAGGCATAGAGGATATCTAAAGCAAATGTCCAGATTCAAGAAATGGAGTCACAGTCTAGAAACAACCATGAAGCCAGTTTTCTAAGATTGAAGAATTCCTGTATGGAATAGGAAGACTAGATAAGTAGGAGAGGGGTGAATTATGGATGGGTTTGAATACCAGGGAGGTTTTTTGCATTTGATTTTTGAGGCAAGAGAGAACCACTAGAGTTTGTTGAGTAGGAGTATCACATGGTTGGACCTGTGTTTTGGGCAATCACTTTAGTGGCTGAATGGAGGATGGATGTGAGTGGGGAGAATTCAGACTATTTTATAAAGGAGGAAACTAGGGGAAAAAAAGTTAAGTGATTTGCATTGGTTGGCAGATTGACCCATCTGCAGGCAAATACAGTGGTCCAGCAGTGGTGCAATGAAGGTCTGCACTAAAGTAGTGATTGTCAGAGGAGAGAAAGGAGCTAATTTGAAAAATGTTGCAAAGGTGTAATCAAAAGATCTTAGTAACATTTTTGGATATGGGGGGTGGGTTGGGGGGTTAAAGATAGTGAACCATCCAGAATGACTTCTAGGTATGTCAACTTGATGGACTGGGAGAAGTGTTTCACTCTATAGAAATGGAATGAAGGAAAGTTTAGGGAGAAAGGTAAAGCTTCTCTTTGTACATATTGCAAGAAATCTACTGAACATCCATTTACAGATATTTGAAAAGCAGCTGAAGAAACAAGATTGAAGGACAGCATAGAGATTTGAACCAAATAGTTAGATTTAAGAATTATCAGCATAGGGGTGGTTAGGTGGCTCAGAGCATTGGCCCTGGAATCAGGAGGACCTGAGTTCAAATCTGACCTCAGACACTCAATAATTGCCTAGCTGTGTGACCTTGGGCAAGTCACTTAACCATGATAACTGACATAGTCAATGCAATATCTTTAACAGTTACTCAAGTGTGCTCTTTTAAGAGGTGAGGTTTGCACAGTCCTCGTGAAGCAACATACATTCTTAAAAATACAGAATTTAGGGGCAGTTAGGTGGCACAGTGGATAGAGCACCAGCCCTGGAGTAAGGAGAACCTGAGTTCAAATCCAGCCTCAGACACTTAATAATTACCTAGCTGTGTGACCTTGGGCAAGTCACTTAACCCCATTGCCTTGCAGCCCCACCCCAACTCCAAAATATACAGAAGTTTAAAAAAAATACAGAATTAAAAACATAACAGATTTCTTGTGATTGAGTCATTTTTCAGTCAAGCCTACCTCTTTATGACCCCATTTAGGGTTTCCTTGCCCAAGATACTAGAATGATTTGCCATTTTTTTTTGCCAGCTTATTTTACAGAAATAAGTGACTTGTCCAGGAACACAGAGTTAATAAATATCAAGGCCTGATTTGAACCTAGGAAAATGAGTGGCCAAGCACATTATCCACTGCTCTTCACAGTGGCATCTAATAGAAACAGCAATCAAATGTGAATGTCATGAATTAAATCACTCAAGTTACCGAACTAAATAAAGATAGGTAACAAAGTCAATCTGATTTTATCTGGTTAGGGTCAAACTGTCTTAGTCCAATATTAGTAGAAACATGACCATTGCCACTACAAAATGAGTCCATAAAAATTTTATTATTTCTAATTCATAATTCACATTATTGCAATACTATTATCTTCTTCCCTACTGCCACCTTTAGTAGACTAAACTTCTTGACAAATGAGACTTTTCTGTTTGTTTTTTCATCCTTTCTAAACCCATCACTTAGCAGAGTATATTACACTGAGTTAGTCAAGAAAATTGTTTTTAAACTGAATTGACAGTAGTACTATACTTTGGCTTGGTTAGATCCTATCAACAATATTATGTTTAGTTCTGAGTACCAAATTTTAGGAAAATTATTGACAAATGAGGATATACTGTTAGAAAGGTAAAGGGCGGGGGTGGCTAGATGGCACAGTGGATAGAGCACTGGCCCTGGAGTCAGGAGTACCTGAGTTCAAATCCAGCCTCAGACACTGTGTGGCCTTGGGCAAGCCACTTAACCCCATTGCCTTGCAAAAACTAAAAAAAAAAAAAAAAAAAAAAAAAGGTAAATGAAGAAAAGAAGGACAGTGGATGGGAGACCATGTCATAAGAGGATACATTAAAGGGCTAGTACTGAAAAGTTTATTCAAGAGAATAGAAAATTTAGGGGAGTTTTTTCTCAAATATTGTCATGCATTCCATGCTAAAAAAGGATTAGAAATATGCTTGATTCTGAGGGTAGAATTAGAAGGAATGTTTGGAATAGTATTGAAAGGCAAATTTAAATTCAATGTAAGAAGACATTTTCAAATTGATTAAAACTGCTTAAAAATGGAATAGAATGTCTTTAGAAGTCATGAGCTCTCCATCTCTGAAAGTATATAGGCAAAGGCTAATTGACTACTTGTCATCAATGTTGTAGAGGGGATATCTGTTTGGGTAAAGTATTAATGGAGTATATGACCTCCAGGCCCTTTTCTAACGCTGACCATCTCTTATGCTTCAGTTCTTCCATTTTATTTTTGTTGAATTGAATAACTAGTTGGTTCTTGTCCATTATTAAAGAAGACAAAAATGATATCTTTGTATTTGAGACAAATTTTAGTGTTTCTGACTATGGTTGATCAGCCCAATATGAACTTGTAACTCTCTACCACAGGTCAGGCACAAATAGACCATGTGGGTTGCTGATTCTTTCTGAGTTTGGGTTTCACCAGGCTGTTTTTCTTTAGAAATACAGATCCTGGAAGAGCCAAGATGTCAGCTTGAAGTTAACATGATCTCATAGTATTTCTTGACTAAAGATAAATGATGCCTCTGCATTGACATTCAAATTGCAGATTGCACCAAGAAAAAGGGAAGATCCAATGAAGTTTTTTTTGTTAACTAGATAATTTTATAGATAATTATAGATAATTTTTTAAATTAACATTTTGTTTTCTAATTATATACAATAGTAGTATCTATCACTTTTTTGTAAGGTTCCCCCCCCCAAGGCTGTCTGATAGTCTTTACATTGTTTCCATGTTATACATTTATCAAAATTGAATGTGTTAAAAGAATAAACATAAGAGTAAACACCCCACCCCCCCAGAGGATGAGAAACCTCAAGAATAGAGAGAAAGAAAAAAATGTACTTCAGTCTGTGTTCAGATTTTAATAGCTCTGTCTCTGGGGTGAGTTGCTTTCTTTAACATAAGTCCATCAGAGAAATTGCTTCAATATTTTTTGCACAGTTGCCATTACTAGCTGTACCTCCACTCTATTCCTCAGCACTCTCATTTATTCTATTCTCTCCTTTCATCCTGGCCCTGTTCAAAACTGTGTTGTATCTGAGTACCCTCTCCCTCTATCTTCTCTCTCTTCTATCACCTATTCTCCTCTTCCCTCCCCCCCCCCCATTCCCCCTAATTCTGTCCCTTTCCTCTCATTTTTCTCTAGGGTAAGTTACATTTCTATACCTTATTAAGTGTGTATGTTATTTCCTCTCTGAGCCATGAGAATAAAGGCTCACTCATTCCCCCTTGCCTTCCCCCTTTCCACTCTATTGAAAAAGTTTTTTCTTTAATCTTATGTGAAATTTATTAGCTTCTTCTTCCTCACCTTTCCCTTGCTCCCAGTACTTTCCTTTATCAACCATTGGTTCATCTTTTTACTCTATTATACCATTATATTCATCTCCTTCCTATTTCCTGTATATATATATATATATATATATATATATATATATATGTATATATATATGTATATATATATATATATATATATATGTACTCTCCTTCTAACTGCTCTTATAAATGAGAAAGTAAATATGAGTTATCAATATCTTCTTCCCATGCAGGAATACAAACAGTTCAGTATCATTAAGTTGCTCATAGTTAGTCCTTCTCTTCCACCCACTCTATGGTTCACCAGCATCCTGTACTTGGAGATCAAACTTTCTGTTCAGCTCTGGTTGCTTCAATAGGAAAGTTTGAAAGTCCCCGGTTTCATTGAAAGTCCATTTTTTCCCCTGAAAGAGGATGTTCTGTTTTGCTGGATAGTTGATTCTTGGTTGTAAACCAAGATCTTTTGCCATCCAGAATATCATATTCCAATCCCTATGAGCCCTTAATGAAGATGCTGTCAGATCCTGTGCTAACCTGACTATGGAGACTCAGTAGTTAAACTGTTTTTTTTTTCTCACAGCTTTTAGAATTTTCTCTTTGATTTGGGAGTTTTGGAATTTGGCTATAATATTCCAGAACGTTTTATCTTTAGGGATCTCTTTCAGGAGGTGACCAATGAATTCTCTCAATTTCTATTTTACCCTCTGATTTGAGGATCTCAGGGCAATTTTGCTGTATTATTTCTTGAAAAATGAAGCCTATGCTCTTTTCCTGATTGTGGCTTTCAGATAGCCCAATAATTTTTAAATTATTTTTTCTGGATCTGTTTTTGAGGTTGGTTGTTTTTCTAATGAGATATTTCATATTTTCTTCTAATTTTTGGAATTTTTGGAACAGTTTAATTTTTTTCCTGATTTTTTACAAAGTCATCAGCTTCCTTTAGTTCCATTCTGAATTTGAAGGAGTTATTTCCTTCAGAGAGCTTTTTTATTTCCTTTTCCAACTGACCAATTCTGCTTTTTTATGGCATTTTTCTCCTCATTTGCATTTTGTTTTGCTTTTTCCACTAGGCCTAAGATGGTTTTTAACATATTATTTTCTTCATTATTTTTATATATCTTTCACCAAGCAGTTGATTTGGTTTTCATGATTTTTCTACATCACTCTCATTTCTCATCCCGATTTTTCCTCCATCTCCCTTAATTGCTTTTCAAAGTCTTTTTTGAACTCATCCATAGTCTGAGCCCATTTTCTATTTCCCTTGGAGGTTTTGGATATGGAAACTTTGATTTTGTTGTTATCTGAGTATGAGTTTTGATCTTCCATGGGACTAAGGTAATTCTCTATGGTCAGATTCTTCTTTTTCTGTTGTATACTCATTTCCTCAGCCCAAGACAGCACTTCCAAGGCTTTGTTTTTTTTTTTTTTTTGGGGGGGGGAGCACACCACTGAGACCTTTATTTCTCCAAGGTCTTATGCTCTCTTGCCTGTGCTTTGATATGTAGATGGACCCCATAGTTCCCTATGTCCTGGAGCTATAAGAAGGGATCCAGCTTGTCTACTTAGTATGGAAGCCCAAACTGCAACCTGGATCTGAGTGTAGAGTCCTACCCCTCGGGAGAGCAGTGAAATCTCTGCAGTCTTCCCTGACCCCCTTACCCTCTCTAGAGGTGCAGACTGTCTCCAGATACTCACTGTAGATTCTGCAGCCAGTGCTCCTCACTCCACACTCATTCTAATGTGGCAGTTCTCTCACTGCCCCTTCAAGCTGTTGTTGGTGATCAGCTGGGCTGCACTGCACTGTAGTCATGGCTTTTTTCACCAGTCCTGGTGAAACACACCTTTTCCTGTGGAACTTCTAAGTTATCTTGGACTGGGAAAATGTATCACTCAGTCTTTCTGTGGGTTCTTCCACTCTAAATTTTGGCTAGAGTCATAATTTGTTGGCTTTTGTAATTTTGGGGGTAAAGAGTTTCCAAGAAATGCTGCCTTCATGCCCGCCATCTTGGCTCTGCCCCCTCCAAAGATGTATTCATCTGTAAACATCAAGGAGGATCTACAGTGAAGGTCTATCTGGAGGAAAAGTACAAGTAATGCCCAGGAAGTGGTAGAGCAGAAAAGCTAGTGGAAGGCTTCTAGCCACAATGCAGTCTGGGTCCTGACAACTTGACAACAGCAGAGGCTAAGGCAGCTAGATAGCAAACCACAAAGAGGGTACCAACCTCAAACAAAATCTGAACCAGGGTAATGCCAGGGCAAAAGACAGGACTGGGTTGGGAAACCACTCTTAAGTCAGAACCTGGACCCAAGGAAGAGTCTGCAAAGGCAAGACCTGGACTGCCTAGGCAACATCTTGGCCAAAGACAAGCAAGGGCTCAGACCCCAGCCCCAGCATAAAAAACTTGTATCTATACTCACCAAACCCTAGGAGTAGAGTCAAAACAACAGAAATGAGCAAAAAAGTTCAAAGAGCATTCACTATAGAAAAACACTTTACAAACAAAGATGATAAAATGCCATATTTCAAGAAGAAATCAGTGAAAAATCACTCACAGGGGAAGTGTCAAAACATTCTGTGAATTGAACTCAAATGTTCCTTAGAATAAAAAGCAGTATGTATCTGAAACCATCAACAGCATTATTTACAATGGGGATAAGCTAGAGACATTCCCAATAAGATCAAGGGTGAAACAAGGAAGCCCATTATCACCACTACCATTCAACTTGAGTTAGAAATTTTAGCTTCAGCAATAAGAATAGAAAAAAAAAATGAAAGGAATTAGAATTGGAAAGGAAATGACAACACTCTCACTCTTTGCAGATGACATGATGGTATACCCAGAGAATCCTAAAAAAATCATCTAAAAAAAATTACTGGAAACAACTAGAAACTTTAGCAAAGTCACAGGATATAAAATAATCCCTCATAAACCCTCAGCATTTGCATATATTAATAGCAAAATACAGCAGCAACAGCTAGAAAGAAAAATCCCATTCAAAGTAATTTCAAACAATACACATTACTTGGGGGGGTCTACCTGCCAAGGAAGACTCAGAAACGCTATGAAAACAACTATAAAATACTTCTTACACAGATAAAATCAGATTTAAATAACTGGGTAAATCTCACCTGTTCATGCATAGGCTGAGCTAATATAATAAAAATGACAATTCTACCTAAATTAAACTACCTATTTAGTGCCCACTCAATCAGAATTCCAAAAAAATTACTTTAATGAGTTAGAAAAAAAATTATAAGTAAATTGATATGGAGAAATAAAAAGTCTAGAATTTCCAGGTGTTTAATGGGAAAAAAGTGCAAAAAAAAAGGTAGCTTAGCCCTACCAGATATAAAATTATATTATAAAGCATCAGTCATCAAAACTGTCTGATACTGACTAAAAAAATAGAGTGATAGATCAGTGGAATTGACTAGGTGCAAAAGAGATAGTAGGAAATGATTATAGTAATCTGCCTGTTTGATAAACCCAAAGAGTACAGCTTCTGGGATAAAAACTCTCTCTTCAAAAAAAACTTTTGGGAAAATTGGAAATCAGAATGGCAGAAAGTTGGATTAGACCAACTTCTCGCAGCCTATACCAAGATAAAATCAAAATGGGTATAGAATTTAGATATAAAAGACAATGTTATAAGCAAACTAAGAGATCAAGGAATAGTTTACCTGTCAGATCCATGGAAAGGGAAGCAGTTTATGACCAAGGAAGAGATGGAGAACATCATTAAAATCAAACTAGATAATTTTGATTACATTAAATTAAAAGGCTTTTGCAGAAACAAAACTACTTTAACCAAGATCAAAAGAAATGTAGTAAACTGGGAAACAATTTTTACAATTAGTATTTCTGATAAAGGACTCATTTCTAAAATTATAGAGAACCGAGTCAAATTTACAAAAAAACTAGCCATTCCCCAATTGTCAAATGGTCAAAGGATATGCAGAGGCAATTTACAGGTGAGAAAATCAAAGTGATCCACAGTCATATAGAACAAAAAGACCATATAAACATTGAAAGAATACACAGAACTCCTCCCGAAAGTGATACCAGGCTCAAAACTCCAAGGGCTGTTGCAGTCAAATTCTAGAACATTCAATTAAAGGAGAAAATACTTGCAAGCAGCAAAAAGAAAACAATTCAAATACACAGGAAACACAATCAGAATCACCCAGGATCTATCAGCCTCAACATTTAAGAACCAAATGACCTGGAATACCATATATCAGAGGCTAGAGGATTTGGGATTACAACCCAGAATTTATTCCCCTGTAAAATTGAGCATAAACTGACAGGGAAAAAGATGGAAGTTCAGTGAAATACGGGACAACCAGAATTTCCTGACATGAGCACTACATCGGAACAGAGAATTCAATAACCAAACTCAAGAGATGCATTAAAGGGTAAATGAAAAGTGGAAGGAAAAACCAAAATAAAACAAAATATCAAGACCATAAAATTGTACACAACCCAAAAAAAGGAAGTTATAATACTTCTAAATCTTGAGAATTTTACTTCTCTTAGAATACTTAAGGGGACCAAAATAATTGAAGAGTTTGGACTTAGAGGATATGGTAAAGTTAGGCTTTACTCTCCATTGAAGAGGCCCAAGGTGGCATCACTATATCTGAGACAAACAGCCCTGATGAAAAGCATTAGTGTTAACTCTAAGTTAACTCAAGTGTCTCAGTATCCTTTGACCCATTTTAATTCTGCTATGCTGACAAAGCTTAGTACTTTTTCTGATGAGGGCATCATTGGCACTCCAGAGTCAGTGTCTCCCATAACTCATAACCATTTGTAAGTGAGATCTCAGGTGAGATCTTCAGAACCTCCCAGTACTTGGAGCCCTTTGAAATTCTTATAGCTAATTAAATCAGTTTTGGACTTAATCTTTACTGTACTTAAGAAGGTGTTAAGTACCCTGGGTAGGGAGGGTGGGGTAAAGTTTGGGAGAAAATAGGCTTAGAGTGAGGGATACAAATAGCTCTAAAATGATTTTCCTTTGGGTGATGCTTTGGCTCATGAAGATTGTATGTCCTTGGAGAGTACTTGAAAATGGGACAAGGTAAAAAATGATTAAAATTTGATATAATTCAAGACTCATGAAAATTGGACTTCTAATGAGACAGGAAAGGGTACTTAATGACTTTGAGACAATGCTTCTTATCAAACAAGCAATCAATTTGTGATGGTACCTTGATAACATTTTGAGCTTAACAAGCAATCAATTAATCAAGCCATGATTGATGATACCTGAAAAATAGTATTTGAGTGATAAATAAATGCATGTGAAGAGGCACAAAGATTTATAATTTTAGAGCGAAAGAAAAGAGGGTGTGAACACTGAGTAAATACTATTCAATAGATTTAGCCCAGGGACAGAGTCCCATTTTGGTTTAAAAGTCTATTCTAATCTACAGACAATGGGGGGGGAGAGGGAAAGGGAAAGATAATGGAAGAAGGGACTGATAAAAGGGAAGACCAATGTATAAGTGAAAATAAGCTGAACATCAAATTTTAAAAGAAAAGTTAAAGGGGAAAGGGAGTAAAACTTTGGTGAGGATGAATAAAAGTTAAGAAAAGAGAAAAATATAGATGGAAAAAGATAGCATGAAATGAAATTAGTAATCTTAACTGTAAATGTGAATGGGAGGAACTATCCTATGGCACACATACCAAAATTGACCATGTGCTAGTCCATAAAAACCTCTTAATCAAATCTAGAAAGGCAGAAATAACAAATGTACACTTCTCAGACCATGGTGCAATAAAAATTACACATAATAAAGGGTCATGGAAAGATAAACCCAAAACCAATTGGAAACTAAATAACTTAATTTTAAATAATGGGTGTATCAAACAACAAATAATAGAAATAATCAATAATTATATTCAAGAAACTGATACTAATGAGATATCACATCAAAATTTATAGGATGCAGCCAAGGTAGTTTTAAGGAGAAACTTTATATCTCTAAATGACTTACTGAATAAAATAGAAAAAGAAGATATGTGAATTGGGCATGAAAACTGCCCAACTCTTTTTCTGCTCCATTGTTGTCAAATATGTTGGCTCACTTTTTCTGCCAAGTTAATAACAAACTATTCCTGCTCAGATATATCTCTTAACATTGATACTTCTAGTAGTCATTTTGCTTTGGGGTCCTAGTGCCAAACCCAAAGAGCGAGATGGAGACCAAAATTTGATAAGTTTGGAGATCTTTAATTTCCCAGGGACTGCCTGGGGATGAAGAGTATCCAAATCAGACAAATACCCGAGTGTTCAAGGGATAGGGTTTGTACAGTGCTTTGAGGGGGGACAGTACTAAGACTAAGCAGGATACAGAAGCAAAGTTAGATATATTTTCTTGTCATACTTCTACAAACATATGCAAACATATGGTTCAATATAGATAGGGGACTAGACAGAGTGGGAAAGGGTCAGGGTCTTTGTGTTATGTCTGAACATGTTTTCCTGAGACAAGGGAAACCATATTCATGGGTTTCCCACAAATTTGAGGGAGTGAAATTTACTATCTTGTAGTTCCAGCCATATCTGGGGAAGGGGAGGCAGTTCTGGGAGCAAGCAGGAATTTTACAGATACAGCAAGATAATTAGGCTAACAAGGATGCTTTGTCAGTCTTAGACAAATTTATGGTATATATGTGATACCCAGAGTCAAGCATTTGGGTCCTGTCGGACCCAAAGGTGCCTAGCCAAAGTTATATTTCTGAGGAATTTCTCAGGGCCCAGAAAGGTGTCAAGGACACCTTTTATATACAGGGATTACACAAATATTGGTATTGTACTTCACTAGCTTTGAATATTTAGCTTGGAGAGGATAAGTCTATGATCAGTCTAGCACTCTGCACCACACATTGCCTTTGTTACTTTTACATCCTGTTTGTCTTGTCTCTTTATAATCACATAGCCTATTAGATGCCAATGTTTACTATGCAGGTGCATCCAGGAAGTTTTATTGCATTTAGGTAAATGGAAGACAGTGTTTGTGATGGGAAAATGATGAGATGGGCAAGTCTTCAACAGTAGGGACCATTGCTGTTGCTGTTTCCAACTCCATTACCTGGAAGGATTTCCTGCCATATCTGATATTCTGAGCCTACTCTAGTATTAAAACCACCCAGAATTGTAAGCTTAATCTCTTTTGGTACATTGATGGTAAGGGTCTCCAGGTCATCAAAAATTTTTCTTTGACTTCAACAGGGTTGGTCATGGTGGTAGTATAGACACTGATGATGATGGCATGGCATTATACTGGAAGCGGCAATCTCATTGTCATGAACCTGTCATTCACTCCTTTTGGTAGGCATTCAAGAATGTTGACTAAATTAGTTTCAAATGCAAAATCTATCCTAACTTTATGACACTCCTCTCCCTTTCATTGCAGCCACTCCAGAAAAATGTGTATCTGACCTAAGCTACCCTTCATTTGCCAGTCTTGTTCCAATCAGAGATGCTATTTGAGTTTGATTCCTGCTTAGCTCTCTTACAAGAAGAGCTATTGGTCTTTCAGGTGTATTGGATCTTGTGTTGTCCATGAATGTGTACATATTCCATGCACTGATGGTAAATGGAATCTTCTTTGAAGAAGTTTTTACAGATGTTTTTGTGTCTTGTATAGTGTCCACACTATACAATGCCTGACTCCCACAGTAGTCAGTCCAGGCTTGGGTGAGCAGACAATTTTTAGGGCACCTTTTATAGCCCTGTCCTCACATCAAGAGTTGAACAGTGTGATCCTTAGAATGGCTGCTCAGTCATCCAGCTGAATCTCACTGCTGCTTTCACTGAGGAAATGACTCTATGGCCTGGTCCACCTATGTGCAGGGTTGTGACCACAACTCTCAGTGTATCCACACCTGCTGCTTTGTCACTTACCTATTTCCATAGGATTTTGAGTTATGATAAAGTATGAGTGATGTCTTTTGATACATGAATAAATTTGAATTTAAGTGAGGCAGAGCTACATGAAATCTTCAGCCCCACTATCTTTTCCAAAGTCATCATGATTCAGCATGGCAAGATGGAGTCAAGCAACTAGTGATGGCTCTAGATCCAGTGGATGACATTGGCACCCTTGATGTTTAACTAAGCTCAAGCTAATTGCTCCATAGCACCTGCTTCAGCTGCTTTCCTAGGCATTGGAATGAAATGTTCTCATCCACCCATTTCACCAGTGGAAGATTTAACATACTTGGAGAAGATACCCCCCTCACTACTAATCAATGAATTTGAGATTCTCTTGGTTACCCTTAACCCTGGTTTAGCTCTCCTTACAAAAATTGTTTACCTGAGTGTGACTACTGTACATGCTACAGCTTACTGGAGCCACAGGTGCGAATTAGGTGATTCAGTTGGACATAAAATTTGAAAAGCAGCCCTGAAAAGGGTTCAGCAACCCTCACATAAGAAGTACAAGTCTTTATTGAACACACCCTATACCCCAATTGAATATCTAAAAGAACATGATATGAAGGATGAATCACAAGATTAGAGGAAAAGGAAATTTTTAAAAATCTGAATTTGTGATTTCCATGTTTAAGGAACATTTGCTGTGAATGTTCCTTCCATTAAGGCAAATCATTAACTTATTTGTAATATTTTTAGAATGTAGCCTGGATTAATGTTTTAGCAAACTCACTTAGAAATGGATCCCTGTAGACACACATTGACTTAGAAATTGCAAATCAATATTATATGTTTTGTTGTAGCTTTAATTTTTTTTTAACATTTTCAAATTATTTTTAATTTTGTTTAGGCAGCACTAATTAGCAGTGTGCTTGGACACCTTTGACCTAACTCACTGAGATGTTAAGCCTTTATTCTGTTGGAGTCATATAGTTACTATATGTTAAAGGAAGAATTTAGCTCTCTATTCACCAAACCATCCAACTCACAAAAAAGAAAGACATGAATAAAAAAAAGAAAATATAAGGAAGAATCAATGGGAAGAATTGAATTTAGAGGAAGAAGATGAGGAAAGTATTAATAAAGGGCAAACAAATAGAAATAAAAAAAGTTAAAGGAGAATGTGTTTGGGTCTCCCTGGACTAAAGTTTCATATAAAAAAAAATTTAGAATAAAGAAATGTACATATTTGGACGCAAAAAAGTATTCTATAAATAAGCATATGCCTTCATTGGAATCAATAATTCAATCTTTAATTGTATAGAATCATGGAAGTGTATATAGATATATTTGATATATTTCCCAGTATAGAAGCAAATAAAAAGAACAAGAATAACTGTTTTAAAAAAAATGAGATCAGGATGGATTCAGAAATGGTCAATTCAATGGACTGCCTCTATAGACAGTATAAATGTGGAAAAAGCATCTAGGCAATATTTGTAGTATATCATATCTTCTCATAAAAATTCTTTTTAAACAACTGTACCAGTAAGGTTTTTTTTCTTTCAACATTCATCAAATACATATGAATACTTTTAATTTGCAAAATTTCCATCCACCCTCCCTGCCCACTTCCATCCCCTTAGTGGCAAATAGGTTAACATTGTAAGTATATATATATATACATATATATATATATATATATATATATATATATATTTAAATTTATTTGTTTTTTAATTTTACAGTTTTCCCCTAATTTCACTTCCTCCCCAACCACAGAAGGCAGTCTGATAGTTTTTACACTGTTTCCATTGATGAAAATTGAATATGTTGAGAGAAAACTCACATACTTAATGAAAAATAGAATATGAGATAGCAAATTTTTATAATAAGATAACTATTTTTAGAAAATTAAAGATAATAGTCTTTGGTCTTTGTCCAAACTCCACAATTCTTTCTCTGGATACAGATGGTATCCATCACAGATAGCTCAAAATTGTGCCTGATTGTTGCACTGATGGAATGAGCAAATCCATCAAAGTTGATCATCACCCCCATGTTGCCGTTGTAGTGTACAGTGTTCTTCTGGTTCTACTCATCTCGCTCAGCATCAGGTCATGCAAATCTTTCCAGGCTTCTCTGAATTCCCATCCCTCTTGGTTTGTAATAGTTCCATAACGTACATATACTACAATTTGTTGAGCCATTTCCCAATTGATGCAGATTCACTCGATTTCCATTTTTTTTGCCACTATAAACAGAGCTGTGATGAATATTTTTGTACAAGTGATGTTTTTACCCTTTTTTATGATCTCTTCAGGGTATAGACCTAGTAATGGTATTGTTGGATAAATGATATGTACATTTGTATTACCCTATGACCATAATTCCAATTTGTTCTCCTGAAAGGTTTGATAAGTTCACAGATCCATCAATAATATTTTACTTTCCCAGAATTCCCACATCCTTTCTGGTCATATTGTACAGTATGAGAGGTGTGAGGTGGTACCTCAGAGATGCTTTAATTCGCATTTCTCTAATCAGTAAAGATCAGAGCAATATTTCAGATGACTATGGATCATTGTGATTTCCTCATCTGTAAATTGCTTCTCCATATCCTTTGACCATTTGACAATGGGGGAATGGCTTGTTTTTTTTATAAATTTGATTGAGTTCTCTATATAGTTTAGAAGTGAGTCCTTTGTCAGAAATCCGAGTTGTAAAAATTGTTTCCCAATTTACTACATTTTTTTTTATCTTGGTTACAGTGGTTTTGTTTGTGCAAAAGTTTTTTAATCTAATGTAATAAAAATTATCTAGTTTGATTTAAATGATGTTCTCCACCTCTTCCTTGGTCATAAATTGCTTCTTTTTCCATTGATCTGACAGATAAACTATTCCTTCATCTCCTAGTTTGCTAATAATATTGTCTTTTATGATGACATCCTGTGTTCATTTTGATTTTATCTTAGTATGGGGTGTGAGATGTTGGTCTAATCTAAGTTTCTTCCATACTAACCACATTTTCCCAACAGTTTTTATCAAAAAGAGAGTTTTTATCCCAGAATGTAGATTCTTTGGGTTTATCAAACAGGCAGATTACTATAATCATTTCTTCCTCTCTTTTGTACCTAGTCTATTGAACTGATCCACCACTCTATTGTTTTAACCAATACCAGACAGTTTTGATGCTTTATAATGTAATTTTATATCTTATAGGGCTAAACTACCTTCTTTTGCACTCTTTTTTTTTTCATTAAAACCCCTGGAAATTCTAGACCTTTTATTTCTCCATATCAATTTACTTATAATTTTTTCTAAATCAGGAAAATATTTATTTGATATTTTGATTGGTAGGGCACTAAATAGGTAGTTTAATATAGGTAGAATTGTCATTTTTATTATATTAGCTCAGCCTATTCATGAACAGTTGATATTTACCCAGTTATTTAAATCTGATTTTATCTGTTTAAGAAGTATTTTATAGTTGTTTTCGTAGAGTTTCTGAGTCTGCCTTGGCAGGTAGACTCCCAAGTATTATGGATTGTTTGAAGTTACTTTGAAGGGGATTTCTCTTTCTAGCTGTTGCTGCTGTATCTTGCTAGTCATATATAGAAATGTTGAGGAGTGACTGCTAAAGTTGCTAATTTTTTCTAGTAGTTTTTTAGACGACTTTTTGGAATTCTCTAGGTATACAATTATGTCATCTGCAAAGAGAGAGAGTTATGTCTCTTCCTTCCCAATTCTAATTCCTTCAAATTTTTTTCTTCTCTTATTGCTGAAGTTAACATTTCTAACATAAAGCTGAATAGTAGTGGTGATAATGGGCATCCTTGCTTCACTCCAGTCTTACTGAGAATGCCTCTAGCTTATCCCCATTGCATATAATGCTTGTTGATGGCTTCAGATAAATACTGATTATTATTCTAAGGAACAATCCATTTATTCCCATACTCTCTAATGTTTTTAGTAGGAATGGGTGCTGTATTTTTTCAGCATCTATTGATATAATCATATAATTTCTGATAGGTTTGTTATTACTATATTTAATTACTATATTAATTACTATTAATTTAATTACTATATTAATTACTATTAAATTAATTACTATATTAATTACTATTAATTTAATTACTATAGTTAATTATACTAACAATTTTCCTAATATTGAACCAATCCTGCATTCCTGGGATAACTCCTACTTAGTCATAATGTATTATCCTAGTGATAACTAGCTGGAATCATTTTGCAAAGATTTTATTTAAGATTTTTGCATCTATATTCCTTAGGGAGATTGATCTATAATTTTCTTTCTGTTTTGACTCTTCTTGTTTTAGGTATCAGTACCACACTGGTGTCATAGAAAGATTTAGGCAGTGTTCCATCTTTACCTATTTTTCCAAAGAGTTTATATAGAATTGAAACATTGTTCCTTAAATGTGTGATAAAATTCACTTGTGAATCCATCTGGCCCTAGAGATTTTTTCTTAGGGAGTTCAACAATGGCTTGTTGAATTTCTTTTTCTGAGATAGGGTTATTTAGGTATTTACATTACTCCTCAGTTAGCCTGGGCAACTTATATTTTGGTAAATATTCATCCATTTCACTTAGATTATCAAATTTATTGGCATAAAGATGGGTAAAATAATTCTGAATTGCTACTTTAATTTCCTCCTAATTGATGGTGAGTTCACCCTTTTAATTTATGATACTGGCAATTTGTTTTCCTATTTTCCTTTTTTTAAATCAAATTAACCAGAGGTTTTTTCAATTTTATTGGTTTTTTTTAATAAAAACAACTCTTGTATTTATTTATCAGTTCAATAGTTTGCTTGATTTGGATTTTATTAATTTCTTATTTAATTTTTAGAATTTCTAATTTAGTATTGAATTGGGTCTTTTAATTTGTTTTCTCTAATTTATTTAGTTGCATGCTTAGTTCATTGATTTCCTCTTTCTCCATTTTATTCATGTAAGCATAAAAAATATAATATATCCCCTGACAAATGCCTTGGCTGTATCCCAAAAGTTTTAGTAAGTTGTGTCATTATCATCATTATCTTTGATGAAATCATTGTCTTTCTACAATTTGTTGTTTGATCCACTCATTCATTAAAATGAGTTTATTTAGTTTCTGATTAGTTGTAGGTCTATCTCTCTCTGGCCCATTATTGCATATGATTTTTTTCATTGCATTATGATCTGAGAAGGATGTATTCACTATTTCTGCCTTTTTGTATTTGATTATTAGGTTTTTATGCCCTAGTACATGGTCAATTTTTGTGTAAGTGCCATACGCTGCAGAAAAAGTATATTCCTTTTGATTCCCATTCAACTTTCTCCAAAGGTCTATCATGTCTAGGTTTTTCTAACATTCTATTTACCTCCTTAACTTTCTTCTTGTTTATTTTATGGTTAGATTTATCTAAATCTGAGAGTAGGAGATTGAGGTCTCCCACCAGGAGAGTTTTGCTGTCTATGTCTTCCTATAACTCACTCAACCTCTCTTCTAAGAATTTGGATTCTATACCACTCAGTGCATACATATTTAGTATTGCAATTGTTTCATTATCCATGGTACCTTTTAGGAGAATATAGCTCCCTTCCTTATCTTTTTTAAATGAGATCTATTTTTGTTGCTGCTTTGTCTGAGATGAGGATTACTACCCCTTCTTTTTTCTCTTCAGCTAAAGCAAAATATATTTTGCTCCCTCTTTTTACCTTTACTCTGTCTGTATCTCTCTCTGTATCAAATGAGTTTCTGGCAAGCAGTATATTAAAGGTCTCTGGTATTTAATCCACTCTGCTATTTGCTTATATTTTATGAGAGAATTCATACCATTCACATTCAATGTCATAATTACTAACCTTTTATTGTCCTCCATACTATCTTCCATCTGTTTATATTTCCCCCATTTCCCCTTTATCTATATGTCCCAGTATTTTTTTCTGAATATCACTACCTTCAGTGTGTTTTCCCCCTTGTATCCAATCTGTCTCCCCTTTCTTTCCCCTGTACCTTTGCTCTTTCTTCCTTCCCTTCCTTATCTTAGCTCTTGTTTTCTTTCCCCCTTTCCTCTTTCCCATTTTAATACCTGAATGGTAAGATATATTTCTTAACTTAACTCACTGTGTGTATGTTAACTTTGAGCTAAATCTGATGAGAGTAAGATTCAGTCAGTTCTCACCACCTCCCTTTCCCCCCTCAATTGTGATATGTCCTTTGTTTTTCTTTATGTAATGTGATTTACCCCATTCAGTCTCCTCCATCCTCCTTTCTCTTTACTGTCCCCCTTTATAAGGAGATATTCTTTTTAAATTACTGTATCAGAGTCATGGTTAAGTCATGGTGGTCCATTACTTCTGGCTAAGTATATTTTCCCTAATAGAGTTATAATTCTTGAGAGTTGTGAGAATCTTTCTCCCAGGTCAGGATATAGCCCGTTTCATCTTATTGGATAACAGTTTTTTTTCTTTACCCTTTTTTACCTTTTCATGTGTCTCTTGAGTCTCCTGTATGATGTCCAAATTTTCTATTTAGCTCTGGTCTTTTCATCAGGATAAGTTTAAAGTCTCCTATTTCATAAATATCCATCTTTTTCCTCTGGGAGAGAAGGCTCAGTTTTTCTGGGTAGTGAATTATTGGCTGCATTCCAAGCTCCCTTGCTCTTTGGAATATCACATTCTAGGCTCTTTGATCTCTTAATTTTGATGCAATCAGGTCCTGTGTACTCCTTAACTGTGGCTCCTTGGTATCTAAATTGTTTCTTTCTGGCTGCTTGTAGGATTTTCTCTTTTATCTAATAGTTCTGGAATTTGGCCACAATATTCCTTGGTGTTTTCATTTTGGGATCCATTTCCAGAGGGGATCGATGTAGTCTTTTAATAACTATTTTGGTTTCTGATTCCATGATATCAAGGCATTTTGCCATCACTAAATCCTGTAATATTGACTCCAGGCTTTTTTTTCCCTCTTCAACATTTTCAGGGAGCACAATGATTCTTAAGTTTTCTCTTTTGGATCTATTCCCAAGATCAGTGGCTTTCCCAATGAGGTATTTTACATTTTATTCTAATTTTCAACTTTTTTTGGTTTTGTTTAACAGATTCTTGTTGTCTCATGAAGTCATTAGTTTCCACAGTTACCATACATTTTATAAATAGTATTTTTCTTCATTTACCTTTTGCAACTCCTTTTGCAATTGGGCAATTCTATTTTTGAAGGAGTTTTCCATTTGCCCAATTGAGCTTTTTGAGAGAATTATTTTCTTTTTTTTTAATTTGTCCAATTTTATTTTCCAAGGATTTGTTTTCTTGTTGCAAGATGTTAATTTTCTCTTGAATTTCTTTTCCCAATTTTTCCAATAGATTTTTAAACTCCTTCCTGATTTCTTCAAGGAAGTCTTTCTAGATTTGAGATCAAATCATATTCTCCTCAGAAGTTCTAGTTCTCTCCGAGTTAGGGTCTTTGTCTTCAAAGTAGTTTTCTATGGACCCCTCTTTTCACTTGTTTTTATTCATTTTCCTAAGATCTTGTTTGTGGGGAGGGGCTGGTTCACAGATCTTTGGTCTTGATCTCTAGAGGCTTTGTTAACTCCATTTGGTAACTTCAAATGGGCCAGCCATTACAAGGTGCTGGTTTCTCTCCCTAGAGTATCTGTGACTTTGATTTGAGGCCCTTTCCCCTAGGCCTGGAGGGGATGGGTGATGCAGCTGGATATTGTTATCCTTTAACCATGTGGGTTGCCCCCCAGGCATGAATGTTAATCTCCCCAGTCTGCTGAGGGAGCTCTGCTACCCCCCCTGGGGGAGTGGGGGATAGGAGGGCTGTAACTGTTTTTTTTTCTGGGAAGAGAATCCTGATGATAAAAAAAAGTATGGAGCTCTCTGTCCTCTAGACCAGTCAAGTCTAAGGAATGGATGTCCACCCACAATCTGCAACTCTCTGTGCTGGAACTGCCCTCCAGCCCAGGTGGAGCTCCCCAGGCTGCTGCTCCCATAGTCAAAGCCTCCATTTCTGATCTTAGCTTAGTCCTGGGTCTCACTTTGCTGTCCTTGGCTTGGCTCTCTGCTCTCTGCCCCTAGCTCACCTAGGTTCCCTGGACACAGACCTTGTTGGTAAATGTTCTTTTCCTAGATTCTTTTTTCTGGGTTTTGTTAATCAAATTTCTGCAAAGAGGTTTGGATCATATTATTTCTGAGTGAAAGCCAGGAGACCTTAGCACAGTGCTTGGTTTTTCTCTGTCATCTTGGCCACAAATCCTGTACATACATATTTTGATAAGCATGTTTACAGATTAATCATTTTTGGTATAAGGATTTAGGATTAAGGGAAAGAGATACATAAGAGATAATTCTTATAAAGTGTTCATCAAATTCTGAAAAGTTTCTTTTTTTCTGTTTTTCTTCCTCTGGATGGAGATAACATTGTCTATAGCCCTTCTTATATGGTTATACTAGCTCTCTGAATTGCTGAGAGAGGCTGCTTCCATCAACATTGATCATCCCACAATGCTGTTAATGTGCACATTGTTCTCTTGGTTCTGCTCCCTTCCCTCTGCATCAGATGCTGTAACTCATTCCATCATTCCATGATTCTCTAAAGTCCTACCATTTATAGTTTCTAATAGAACAATAATATTTCATAGTATTCATGTAACATAACTAGTTTAGCCATTCCCCAATTGATGGGCATCCCCTCAGTTTCTAATTCTTTGTCAATACAAAAAGAACTGCTATGAATATTTTGGAATATGAGGGACTTTTCCCATTTTTATGATTTCTACTGGATATAGGCCTAGAATTGTAATTGCTGTGTCAAAGGGAATGAACAGTTTCATTGATCTATGGACATAGTTCCATTTTCTCTCTTGAATTAGCTCGTCTCCACCAGCAATGCATTAATATCCCAATCCTCCTACAACATCTCCAACACTGATCATTTTCCCTTTCTCTCATCTTAGACAATCTAATGGGTCTGAGGTGATACCTCATATTTTTTTTAATTGGCATTTCTCTAATCAATAATATTTTGAAGCATTTTTTCATATGATTATATATATAGCTTTAATTTTTTCATTTGAAAATTGTCTATTCATAATCTTTTACCAGTTATCAACTGGGAAATGACTTGTACCCTTATAAATGTTTTTAAACTTTTTTAAATTTAAAATGTTTTGCCATTTTTAAAAATTTTCATACATTTGTACATGCATATTTCCAAATTACAAAATTTCCCTCCACCCTTCCTTACCACTCCCCTCCCCTCCATAGGGAACAGTCAGGTGAGCATTTTACATACATATTTTATTAAAAATATTGACAAATTAATGATTTCTGGCATGAGGGATTAGGATTAAGGAAAAGAGATAGGTAAGAGATAATTTTTATAAAGTGTCCGTCAGATTCGATAGGGGTGTTTTTTTTTTTTCCTTTGTGTTGTGTTTTGTTTTGTTTTTCTTCTTCTGGTTGAGGGTGATATAGACCATTACTAGTCTTCTAAAGTTGTCCTAGCTCTCTGGATTGTGCAGAGGACTTGTTTCCATCAAGGTTGTTCATCTCATAATATTATTGTTCTCTTGATTCTATTCCCTTCACTCAGCATCAGATCCTGTAAGTCATTCCATCTAGAGTCTGATCATTTATGGTTTCTTATAGAACAATAAAATTCCATTGCATTCATGTACAATAACTTTTTTAGTCATTCCCCAATTGATGGGCATATCCTCAATTTCCAATTCTTTGCCACTACAAAAAGAGCTGCTATGAATATTTGGGAAGATGTAGGATTTTTCCCATTTTTGTACAATTTCTTCTGAATATATTATTAGAATTGGAATTGTTGGGTCAAAGGGTATGAAGAGTTTCATTGCTCTTTGGGAATAGTTCCATATTTCTTTCCAGAAAGGTTGGATCTGTTTACAACTCCACCAGCAATGCATAAATATCCCAATCCTCTCACAACCTCTCCAACATTGATCATCTTCCCTTTTTTCTCATTAGAACTAATCTAACAGGTGTGAGATGATACCTCTTTGTTTTAATTTGCATTTCTCTAATCAATAGTGACTTGCAGCAATTTTTTATATGATTACTTATAGTTTTAATTTCTTTATTTGAAAACTGTCTGTTCATATCTTTTGACCATTTATCAATTAGGGAATGACTTGTGACCTTATAAATTTGATGCAATTCTTTCTATATTTTAGAAATGAGACCTTTATCAGAATTCCTGGTTCTGAACACTTTTTCCCAGCTTTCTGTTTTCCTTCTAATTTTGGCAGCATTGATTTTAGTATTGCAAAAACTTTTAATTTAATATAGTCCATTCATTTTGCAGTTTATGATGTACTCCATTTCTTGTTTGGTCATAAATTTGTCCCCTTTCCATAGATATGATAGATTAATTCTTGGTCTGTTAATTTGTCTATGATGTTGCCCTTCATGGCTAAATACTTTATCAATTTTGACCTTATTTTGGTAGAGTGTGAGACATGCAACTTTGCTTAGTTTTTGCCATACTATTTTCCAGCTTTCCCCAAGAATTTTGGTCAAATAGTGAGTTCTTATCCCAGAAGCTAATGTCTTTGGGTTTGTCAAACAATATATTGTTGTACTCATGTACAGTGATTTCTTTTTACCTATCCTAATCCATTACTCTATTTCTTAACCACTACCAGGAAGTTTTGATGACTGCCATTTTATAGTTTTGATCTATTTCATCAATTCCCTTGCTATACTTGACCTTTTATTGCTGTAGATGAATTCTTTTACCTTTTTTCCTACCTCAGTCAAATAGCTATTTGATAGTTTGATTGGTATGGCACTGAATAAGTAATTTTATTTGGGTAGAATTATCATTTTCATTATATTTGCTCCACCTAAACATAAGCAATTGACATTTTTTCCAATTATTTAGAGCTGACTTTATTTGGGTGAGAAGTGCTTTACAATTGTGTTCATACAATTTCTGGATTTGTTCTGGGAGGTAGATTCTCAAATATTTAATGTTGTATGTAGTTATTTTCAGTGAAATTTCTCTTTCTATCTCTTGCTCTTGGGTTTTGTTGTTCATATATATATATATATATATATATATTATATATATATATATATATATATATATATATATAAATGCTGGTTTATGTGGGTTTATTTTATATCCTTCTACTTTGCTGAATTTATTGTTTCAAGGAGTTTTTAAGATGCTTTTCTCCAGGTCTCTAAATATACCATCATAATATCTACAGAGACTCAATATTTTGCTTCCTCATTGCCAATTCTGATTCCTTCAATTTCTTTTTCTTCTCTTATTGCTAAAGCTAGCATTTCTTATATTATATTAAATAGTAATGGTGAGAATGGGCATCCTTGTTTCACCCTGAGTTTAATTGAAATGTTCCACTTATATTCCCATTACATAGTTTTAAATAGATACTATTTATTATTTTAAGGAAAACTCCATTTATTCCTAAACTTTCTAGTATTTTTAATAGGAATGGATGTTGTATATTGTCAAAGACTTTTGGGTCATCTACTGAGATAATTATGTGATTTCTGTTAGTTTTGCTACTGATATGTTCAATTATGCTGAGTGTTTTTTCTCTCATCCCTTCCCACCTTGTATAAATCCTACCTGATTATGCTGTATTATCCTAGTAATAACATGCTTTAATTTCATTGATAAAATTTTATTTAATATTTTTCATCAATATTCATTAGGGAGATTGGTGTATAATTTTCTTTGTCTGTTTTGGTTCTTCCTGCTTTAGGTATCAGTACATGTTGGTGTTATAAAAGGAATTTGGCAGAACTCCTTCCTTTCCTATTTTTTAAAATAGTTTATGTAGAATAGAAATTAATTGTTCCTTAAATGTTTGGTAGAATTCACATATAAATTTATGTGGCCCTGGAGATGTTTTCTTAGGGAATTTATTGATGGTTACTTCAATTTCTTTTTCCTGAAATAGAGTTGGTTATTTAAAAATTTTGACTCCTGTTAGTCTGGACAGTTTGTATTTTTGTAAATATTCATCCATTTCACTCAGGTTATCCAATTTATTGGCATACAGTTGGCAAAATAATTCTGAATTATCTCTTTAATTACCTCCTTATTGGTGGTTAGTTCACCCCTTTTTGTTTTTGATGCTGATATTTGGTTATCATCTTTCTTTTATTAAATCAATCTTTAAATCAGATTAATCAAAGGTTTATATTATTTGCTCTTTGATCTCCCCATTATTTAAGATTAAGTTATTTTCCAGTTATTTTTCTGTTTATCTTTCCAAAACCCTTTATTACATGTATTTTTTTTTTTAGTTTTTGCAAGGCAATGGGGTTAAGTGGCTTGCCCAAGGCCACATGGCTAGGTAACTATTAAGTGTCTGAGGCCGAATTTGAACTCAGGTACTCCTGACTCCAGGGCTGGTGCTCTATCCACTGTGCCACCTAGCCACCCTATTACATGTATTTTTAATTGTATCATGGACTGAGAATTGTGTATTTATTATTTCTGTTTTTCTGCATTTTATTATAAGGGGAGTTTTTTGCCCTAGTACACGAACAATCTTGGTATAGGTGCTATGCACTGTCAGGGAAAAGATATATTCTTTTCCATTACCATTAAGTTTTCTCCAGAAGCCTGTCATATCTAAGTTTCCTAAGATTTCATTCACCTTCTTAACTTTCTTCTTTATTTTGTGGTTAGATTTATCTAAGAGAAAGGGGTTGAGATAGCCCATTATTAAAGTTTTGCTGTCTCCTTGTTATTCACTCAGTTTTTCCTCTAGGAATTTGGATGCTATATCACTAGTATAGTTTCATTACTGATGGTGCCTTTTAAGAAAATGTAGTTTTTTTCCTTATTCCTTTTAGTGAGATCGATTTTTGCTTTTTTTTTTTTTACTTTATTTGAGAACAGGATCACTATGCCTGATTTTTTCTTACTTCAGTTGAGGCATAATATATTTTGCTTCATCCTTTTACCTTTACCTCTCTGCTTCAAATGTGTTTCTTGTAAACAACATATTATAGGATTCTGGTTTTTAATCCATTCTGCTATCCACTTCCATTTTATGGGACAGTTCATCTTATTCACATTTTCAAGATTACTAATTCTGTATTTTTCTTTGTGGCACCTTTTTCTCTTTCCTTTGCTCTTATTCTTCCTTACCAAATTTTTACTCCCTTTCCCCTTCAACTTTCTTTAAAAATTTAACTTTCAGTTTATTTTTGCTTATACCATTGCCTTCCCTTTTATCAGTCTCTTCTTCCATTATCTTTTCCCTTTCCCTCCACCCCCCCCCTTTGTCTGTAGATTAGGATAGATTTTTAAACCCAAGTGGGAATGTATCTTATTCTATCTCTTGGCCAAATCTCTCTAATAGAATTTACTCAGTATTCATACTATCCCGTCTTTCCCTTTAAATTTATAAATCTTTGTGCCTCTTAACTTGGTGTTTTTATCACTCAAGTTCTATTAATTAGGTGTAATCAATTACAGTTTGATTATTTGATTACTTGATATATTGTTATCAAAGTATCATCACTGATTGATTGTTGATTACTTGATAAGCAGCATTATCTCAAATTACATCAAATTATAAATAAAATCATTTTTACCTTACCCCCTTTTTAAGTACCCTCCAAGGACACACAATCCTCCTCATGAATCAAATATCATCCAAAGTCAAATCATTTCTTGAACTATCAGTGGCTCTCCCCCTAGGTTTATTTTCTCTCACACTTTCTCCCTCTCTCCCCACTTAGGGCACTTAACCCCTTGTTAAGTGAAGCAAGAATTAAGTCAAACATTGATTTAATTAACTACAATAATTTTAATAGGTTCTAAGTATTGGGGGACTCTGAAGATCTCACTTGAGAACTTTATAAATGATTGTAAGTTATAAGTGACATTGACCCAGTACCACCCAGTTTATGAAGCCCTGATCAGACTTAGTGCTACGCTTTGTCAGCTTAGCAGAATTAAAATGGGTCAAAGAATAATGGAACACTTAAGTTTAGAGTTAAAATCTCTGCTTTTCATCAGGGCTTTTTTCCTCATAGTGATGTCAGATAGTCAGAAAGAGAAAGCTACTCTCATTAGACTTTAAGGAAAATTCTTTCTCCAGTTTTCCTTTTCTTTGAAATCTCACATGGGGGCCAGAGGCAGTCAAAGAAGGGGGAAATTATAGCAACTCATACATCATAGAAGGTACACACAATGCCTAGTGAACTCTGAACCTGAATCTTCAGCCCTTGGCTGCTGCTTCTTTTTTCCCTGAACTTCAAACAGTGATGCCAAGGAGGCTATTTCCTGCCTGGAAATCAAACTTGAAAGCAAAGAAGTTAGGAGTTCCCAGGTACTTCACTTGGCTTTAGATGCACTGCCGAAATTTCTGCAATTATATCTATCTCAGAGAGGAATGATGGGATAAAAAGTCACAAATAGTATACAAAAACTTTGAAGAATTTTTTTTCAGATAGTGCAAATCCAAAATGAAAGTGAAATATCTTATCAACAATTCAAGAAGTTCTTTAGGTTTTACTATTTAAAACACCAATTCCCCAGTGAAGTAAAGTAGCAATTATGGTTTATTTTGTCATCTTATATCTTTGTTATTACCCATTTTTGAGCTTCATCTATTTTTGCATTTCATTTTTGTGGAAGAAATATCTAGTTGCTCTTTATTATATTCTACTCAGTGTATCTTTCTACTTACTTTTGAAAAACTGTAGACATAAACCAAATCTAAATTTCCTCATACATGACTACAAAAGAATTAATACCAGTGCTTAATTAAAAAAATACTAAAGAAATCAGATGAAGTATTCCATTATTTGAAAAAACTATTTAATTATGCCTAATCGAGTAAGAATTTCATGGGTTTGCAACTTGTTTCTTGCATATGAGAAATAATTGTTAAGTCCTTAGAGGGAACTTATTTTGGGGTGAAATTCTATGACAATCATATCATATGGTTTTTGTACATGCAATGAAAATTTGTTTTATAAAGTCCATGATAATCTCTATTATGGCTTTATTTAATGTTTTAATGTTTTTCTATCCCTGTATCAACAATTGCTGAGCAGTTCCTATTTTACTTGATGACATCAAATCCAAAGAACTATTATCTGTGAAATCATTATTCACCAATCTGAGAAACATCTATAGTAGTGTTATAGATGAGACTAATAGCAATATTCTTACTTCAGGTATGGAGTTAGGATAAAATGGGATACTAGCAAGTCAATGAATAATTAATAAGAAGTTTATTTTGCCCTACAGAAGATGTGTGTGCAGCATGAATATAACAGTATATTTCCCTCCTCCCTATACCATTATCTTCATCTGGAAAGTCATCTGAGCATTAAGGGTAGCATAAGACTATGGCAAATTGCATGATCTTCATAAACTGACCTTATCCAAGAACTACTGGACTAGATCTTTTTATACCCTCATTTATACCCTAGGTCAAGGAAATTACTGTCCTATCCCAAGTAGCATATGTTTATTTATGCTGTTCAAAAGAAAATGGAAATGTGGATGTCACAGTTAATTTGAACATAATATATAGTCAAAATAAAATTTACTCTGGAGCTCAAATCATGCAGGTTACTTGTATCTAGTGATCTTATTAAGCAAAAGGTTATCAACTCTTCACTTTATTTCATGCTACATAGGCACAGTCAATGATTAACTAAGGCATTCTAGGCATAGGAACTATTTCTTGAATTTAATTTAGAAAGAAATTAAGCATTTTCCCAAGATCTAATAGTTGTCATTATGATTTTATGTTTTGGGAATTTAGAAGAGAACACTATAAGCACTTTGCTTTTTTTATTCTTTTAAAGGAAAACTGAAGGAAATTAGAAAGCTAAAACAAATGATGAAAACTTTTCAGGCAGGAAGTTTCAGAGACACCAAAGCTGGTTTTCATTGTTCAAATTCTCATTCAACAATAATCTGACATTTCACAGTGGCATATTACATGTGTCACTTTATTTATATCACTGAAGAGAGTACAAGACAGTATAACCTATTTAGTAAATCCAGATTTGGTGTGACCGTAACAAAGGAGCAAGTTCTTTATTGCAGCATACATCTATTCACCATACATAAATTAGTCAGTTCTGAGATTTTTATTGAGGTCTCATCTGTGGGAAGCTAACATTTTCTTTTTCATTTAGTATGTTTATGACTTGAAAAATAGATTCTTGGGAAATATTTTATTCTGCCTAGACATCATAAAAATCTTTGTAAATTACTGTGCATCTTCATTGACTTTTCTTCACTTGTGTTTCCCAAAGCTTCCCCAATTCTATGCTCCTATTTTTCTTTAGTTTTACCTTGACCAATCTGTCTTTAATTGATCTCATGAAAGCATCATTGCAATCATCATCATAATTCTTGTAGAGTCATTTCAATTGTGCCAAACTCTCTGTGATTCTATTTGGGGTTTTCTGAGCAAAGATTATGGAGTGGTGGATGAGGAGTTGAGGCAAATAGGGTTAAGTGATTTACCCAGAGTTCCCCAACTAGTAAGTGTCTGAGGTTGAATTGGAATTCATGTCATCCTGACTCCAGAGTCAGAATATTAACTGTTGGGTCACCTAATTTCCCCATCATCACAATAGCCAACATTTATGCAGTCCTTTAAAGTTTATATGCTGCTAGGCACATATTATCTTATTTGATGCTCAAAAGAACCCTTTGAGGTAGGAAATATTATTATTTTAATAATACTAAGGCACAAAATGGTTGTGCCTTAGCAAAATAATAATACCAGGGTCTACTGGAGCATTTTATTTGAATTTCTTACTCTAGATTATGCCTTATCAACTAAGTCATGATGCCTAAAAGCTGAATATATGTGCTGTGCATTTAATGATACCATAGCTTGTTCACAGATGTTTATTGAGCACATGGTAATAACAGCTCTATTATTTGTATCATAAATTTTGCAATACTTTGCAGACATTATCTCATATGAATCTCACTCCATCTCACCCTAACCACAAAATAAAAGGTATTACAGGTATTAATATCTTTATTTTAAAGATGGGGAAACTTAACAATCCCATTTTAGAGATGAGGAACTAAGGCTCAGAGAGTTTAATTGATTTGTCTCCCCATCAGGTGAGGTGAGGTGAGCAAAGGTATTTCCCTATTCAAAGTAATTTTGTGGATCAACAATGCTAACTAAAAGTAGAGGGCAGAGCCAAGATGGTGGAGTAAGGGCAAGGACTTCCTTGAGTTCTTCCTCAAACTCCTCCATATTTCTTTAAATAATGATTCCAAATGAATTCTAGGGGTGGCAGAACCCTCAAAAAGATGGAGTAAAACAATTTCCCAGTCCAAAACAACTTAGAAGATCAGAAGGAAATGTCTGTTGCACTAGGGGGAAAGAGGAGCCCAGTTCAACACAGTTTGCACTAGCACAGATGGATCCCAGCAATCCAGGAACCAGCAACAGGACAACTGAATCAGGTGTAACAGTAGGATTTTCCGTATTTCTCAGCCCAGAGACACAAAATCAACTTAGAAGTTCAGCAAAAAAAAGTCAGAATGCAAAAAGTACAGCTCAGGAGTAAGTTCACCTTTAATAGACAGTAAAAATAATTAACTAAAAACCGGGACATTTCCTCATCTCTCATATTAATAATAATGGATATTAAACAGTATCCTTCCCCTCATAAATTTGGGAAGCTCTCTTTTAAAAATAAAAATAATGACAGTAGGAGAATAGAGAAAGAAATTAGCCCCTACTTCTAGTGAGGTACATAACGGAGAAAACACATATCCCTTAGGCAATTCATAAGTAGATTATTCTAGGGTTCCAATCAATGGTTATTCCCTTCTTTCAAAATTTTCATACTACATCTTGCTGGGCACAAACACCCGCAGTGGATGGATTCTTTGACTGAACTTTCCTGAGCTACTTCTTAACTATCAAGATTCTACAGTGGACTTATTTCTCTGTACTTGGAGTTGAAACTGCTTGAAGTTGCTAACTTTTTTCTTTCTGCATTTGGACACATATGCTTTCCCTTACTTAACTTTTCCGCAAGATGCCATGCCCTGTGGGGTAAAGGGATTAGACTAGATAAAAATCATCTCCCTCACTTGCTATCATCATTTAAAGAAAGACTCCACAAAACTACTCCCTTCTTTAATGTACTTCAAATGCAACCGAGGGTGGCAGGCTGAGATTTTTAAAAAAACAGATTATGGCTGATCGCAAAAATGCTAATAATCTTTCATTTCTTTCAGACAACTGTCTTTACATTGCACAAAATTCAACTCTGCATATTGTTTGAACATGCTGACAAAAAGTTAAAATATCTGTTAATATAATGCAGAAATTGTTAGTACCCAACATAATGGGGACTGTCTTAAATGAACCTTGAAATGTTTATCCTTACATTCTTACTCAAGATATTTACTCCCAATTAGGTTGAGCCGAATCAAACCTTAGGTTCTTCCACCCAAAGATTTTGCTAAAGATGGATCTCAATTTCTAATGTCCTTGTTCCTTTCATTGGGATTCATGATTATGAAGGGCAAAACAGCCAGAATAAAGTGACTTTTCTTACTTGGATTACCAAAAATCACTGGGGTCTTATCATCAGATCTTGCTTCATACTTTTTCCTCCTGTAGGTTTAAGAAGTTTTTGAATGACTGTGGGGGTTGGAAAAATTCACTTGACACTCTGAATTTGCTACCATGTTACTTTATTTCCTTATCTTATGGTTATGATTTATTTTTCCTGCTTTTAAAAAATATCTGCATTTTAAAATTTATTTTCAAGTTACATGCAGAGATAGTTTTCAATGTTCATTATTTTTTTAAATTTTATTTATTTAAGACAATGGGGTTAAGTGACTTGCCCAAGGTCATGCATCCAGGCAATTATTAAATGTCTGAGGCCAAATTTGAACTCAGGTATGCCTGACTCCAAGGCATGTGCTATAGGCACTACACTACCTAACTGCCCCTAAACATTCATTCTTTTGCAAGCTTTTGACTTCCACAACTTTCTACCATCTCCCTTTCCATCACCCCCTCCTAATGGGAGAAATTTGATATAGGTTGTACACGTATAATCTTTTTAACTTATTTCTATATTAGTCATATTGTGAAAGAAGAATTAGACCTAAGGAGAGAAACCCTGAAAAGGAAAGAAAAAATATAAAAGAAGTTTTGAAAAGTTACCATAGTGGGGCACCTAGGTTGCACAGTGGATAGAGCACTGGCCCTGGAGTCAGGAGTACCTGAGTTCAAACCTGACCTCAGACACTTAATAATTATCTAGCTGTGTGGCCTCTGGCAAGCCACTTAACCCTATTGCCTATCAAAAACCTAAAAAAAAATAAAAAATTTACCATAGTATTATTTAATCTGTATTCAGAATCCATATTTTCTTCACTGAGTATGGATGGCATTTTCCTTAACAGCCTCTCAGGATTGTCTTTGATCACTGAACTACTGAGAGAAGTTGTTTCCATTGTAGTTGATCATCTCACAATGCTGCTGTTACTGTGTACATTGTTCTGGTTCTTTTCACTTCACTCAGCTTCAGTTCATGAAAGTTTTTCCAGGCTTTTCTAAAATCAGGCCACTCATGATTTCTTACAGTACTCCATAACATTTATTTACCATAGCTTGTTTAGTTATTTCCCTGTTGATGGGCATTATAGGGAATATTTCAAAAAATTTCACAAACATATCTATTAACCTTACCTTTATGATATGTTTCTCTTCATTATTTTTACTGCTTTCTTCTTCGGAGAACATGTTTTTATTATCCCTATCAGAATAGTAGCTATCAATAGTTAGCACTTTTTTTTGTTATTTTTCAGTTAAGCTGATGTTGTACTATGGGGTATAGAGTTCTAGTTTTTTTGTTTGTTTGTTTGTTTGTTTGGTTTTGTTTTTTTTTTTCTGGGTACCAGGGTTCTGGTTCCTGACTTTCTAGAGTTTCTGGAATTTCCAGTGTTCCTGGTTTGCTCCTTGAACTAGGATAGCCAAATGCAGAACCAGCTTCCCAGGACTTGAAACCTCACTCTTTGAGCTGGGGTTGGGATCCTCACTCCTGGCAGAGCTGTGTGGTGACCTTAGTCACACTGTGGTTAAAAAACCTCTCACTGACTTTCCAGGTCTGCATGTACTACTAGACTTTTACTCACACAATAGACCATTTCTCAACATTTCTCTAAGATATATCTCTGGCAAGTTGATTCCCTAATTTTTCTTTTGGTAGGTTCTATTGCTTTAGATTCTGTTTAGAGGCTTCATTCAACATTCTTTCAGGAAAAGCTCCATGAGCTTCCTAGCTTTCTGCTACCATCATGGCTCTGCCTCATGACTTCGTTTTTTTTCAGGACTTGACATTATTAATACTTTATCTCTCTGTTACCTGTTTCTCTTCTTTGATTTTGATAAATGGAATCAAGAAGAGGGAAGAACAAACTCTTGCCTCTCCTTAATTTAAAAAAAAAACTAGTTTAATAGTAGAGATTAAAACAAAAGAAAATATACTCTTCCAGGAAATTTAGGCATCTCATGAAAATCTCAACAGATGAATTTCAACGTATGTCAGTTGTTCTTTCTAATGGAGTTTTACACTAATGTGCTAGTTCCAAAACCTCAAACTATTCTTTTATAATCAGTTCCCTATGTCATTATAAGACTCTAATTTTGTTAAGAGGGCAGTAACAGAACTGCATTTATTATAGATGACTGCTATTGAAAGCACTAAGAACACTCAAAAACTACATCTAGGTCTTTTCTGTTATTTTAGGGACAAGGCAATCTCTGTAAGAAGCACTAGAGCAAGACAGTAATGGCTGGGACATAGGAGATAAGGACAGAGGTACACTGTTTCAAAGAAAAAGCAGATTGATAGGTTCTCTGAAGACAAAGAAGGGGTGTGCAGGGATCTTTTGAAATATATTACCTTCCAGCAACAATATTGTAGTGTTGTTATTACTTTCCTCAAAGAAGAAAAAAGCAATCAGTACACAAAGAGATTCCTTTAGAAAACTGTAACCATCTACTCTGTTTACATCCATGCTATTAGTCTGGCAGTAATGTTTAATAAGAATCACAGTATATAAAATTGTCTTGAAAATTTTAAGTGAACATCTTAAGCTTTTCTGTGAATTTTCATCAACTATTTGGTTGACTGAAAGGTCATACCTAGAGTGTGGTTACCAATTATTCAGTGTCAATCTGGAAAGATGTGGCAAGTAGTATTCTGACAGGGTCACCACTAGTTCCTGGACTGCTAAAGTGTTTCATCAATGACCTGGAAAATTGAATGGAGAATAGACTCATCAAGTTCTGAGATGAAACCAGTCTCCTGGGGGAGAATGAGAGGAGGGCAGCCCAAGAAAGAGAGATTCTGTATTCAAAATGGATTTGGTACATTTAAAAAAATGATTTTTTTTCAAAAGATTAATGTTCAATAGGAAAAATATTCTAAAAAGACCACCAGTAAATGATGTTAGGTGGAGGTGTAGTATAAAACTAACTCTTCAAACAGAAAAGTATGGGAGAAAAAAATTTAGGGGGGGGGAAGCATTAGCAATATTCTGCATTTTGTTACATACCAAATAGAGGAGTAGCAAAATATGGGATTGGGAATAGGTGGGAAAAGGAAGGAAGGACAACATGTGTGCTCCAATAGCAGAATGCTAGAGGTTCCAACATAGATCTTTTCAACACATCTTCTGAGGACTTCCTCGGATGGCATAATGAATAATGAGTCTGCCAGAATAGCAACAATACTGCTACATTTATTAAGTAGATTATTATGTCCAGTTCTCTAAGGAAGCAAGAATGGAGGATCTTTAATGACTATTCAAAGATTAGAAATATGTAGATAGAAAAGAATGATTAAACAGTAAAATACATAATTTTGTTTATGAGGGTTCTCATAAGAGACATGTATCTCATATATAATGTGCAAAAATGCTAATTTAGACCCCCCAAATGAAGCATATTGTAATAGAAAGAACACATCTTAGAACTGAAAGATATGTGTTCAATTACTGGTTTCATTAATTTTTATCTTAATGATCTTGATGAAATTGGTTAACCACACAAAATCTTGGTTTCCTCATCTGTAAAACAAAAGCAGCAAAACTGCATTACCTCATAGGGTGGTTATGAAGATTAAATGAACTATTTATTATACAGATAGAAGTATAGACATATACAATTTTGTTGTTGTTCAGTTGTTCCAGTTTTGTCTGACTCTTCATGACCCCATTTGGGGTTTTCTTGGCCAGAGATACAGGAGTGGTTTACCATTTCCTCCATTAGCTCATTTTATAGACAAGAAAACTGAGGCAAACAGCATTAAATGACTTGCCCAGGGCCACACAGCTACTGTCTGAGGCCAGATTTGACCTCTGGTTTTTGATTCTAGACCTAGTTCATTATCTTCTGTGCCTCATTCACTGTATCTCCTTACACACATAAAATTCATGTGTATATATTCTATTTTATAAACATATATATAAACACATGCCTATTTAATGCTTTATATGCTAACATGTAACCAACATTGAGATAAAGATATGTAAGTAACTTTTTAAAATCATGTGCTGGCAAAGAATTGGAAACTGAGGGGATGCCCATCAATTGGGGAATGGCTAAACAAGTTATGGTACAAGAATACTATGGAATATTATTGTTCTATAAGAAACCATAAATAGTCAGACTCTGGAGAAGCATGGAATGACTTACAGGATCTGATTCTGAGCAAAGGGAGCAGAACTCAGAGAACAATGTATACATTAACAACAACATTGTGAGATGATCGATCTTAATAGAAGCAGCTCCTCTTAGCAGTTCAGAGAGCAAGGACAAATATTTTAGATAGGCTTTGGACAATGTTATCTCCATCCAGAGGAAGAAAAACAAAGCAAAACAAAACAAAAAAGACCCTTAAGGATTTGATGAACACTTTATAAAAATTATCTTTTATGTATTTCTTTCTCTTACCTAATTCCTCATACCAAAAATGACTAACCTGTAAACATGTTTATCAAAAATATGCATATATAATGCTTACTTGACTTTGCCACTGAAGGCAGTAGGGAGGGAGGGTGGAAAGAAAGTTTGTAACTTAAAAATATACATGAGCATATGAATGAAATAAAATAAAGAATCTATTCAAAAAATGTGTTTTGGGGGGCTTGGTTTGAATCAAATATGGTAGGCAGCCTCTGACCTATGGTTTTTATTTACCCCTTGGCTGAATTTTATATGATTCTTGGTAAATTTTCTAAGAAATGGATCCACATATCAACTCTTATTTACCAATTGTGAAGTCATTGACAAGTCATCTAAATCCTCTAAGGTTTAGTTTCTTTTTCTGCATAAGGCAGATAATGGCACCTCAAAACCTTGTGGGTTAAAACATCAAACACACATAAACACGCACATATGCACATATATGTAAATATACATATTTATGTATATACAAATACATGTCTCCATGTATAGTGATATGTGTGTGTGAGTATACATCTATACATACACATACATACATATATATGAACAAACAGCCATTTTGCAAATTTCCAGATACTATATAAGTATCAGATATGGTTATTAACCTTGTTGAGATAATGAAATGTTTATCGACTGCTTCATTTTTATCCTTGATTGATAAATACAATTATGACCATATAGCTCACAGAGAAAGTTTATAATTATATCTTATATTTCATATCAAATGTCTAGATTTACTATAGCTCAAAGGAAGTATTAATAAGAGAGAATCTACTATTCTATATTGAATAATCTTGCTTGTTGCTGACTTGGTAATCTTCAAGACAGAGGTAAATATTTGGGTAATAGGATAAGGGGTAAAGGGAACTATGATACAGCCCAGAGATTGGATCAAATCTCGAAAGTGGGAATCCTAATAAGTAGCAGTTGAGTGAAGGTAGAAATGTTGACTGTTGTTGGAGAGGAAGGACTGAGGAACTCTCGGTTTTAGAAAAGAATTAATATGGGTTAAGTATTGGCTAGAATGGGCTATAAGAAACACAAAGTTCAAACATAAACTCAGGCACAGACAAGAGATCTTTTTCTTTTGTTCCCTATTTTTCTTCTCTCTTTAATAATAATAACCTATATTTGCATAATTAAAAAAATTCCTAGTACTTTACATGCCTTTAGTTTTTTGAAGCCTTTTATCAACCCTCAAAGAAAAGTGTCATTCCAAAACTAGTGTTACACAAGATTTCAGCCTACATGTTTCATTCTTCCTTTTTGCCCTCCAGATTCTAATTTCTTTTTATCTTGATTTTATTTTGACTTTACTTTTACATCTGATTTCATTTTACTTTCTCTAAATCTGTCTCTCTTTATCTCTGCCTCTGTGTGTGTGTTTTTCTTTGTATCACCTCCCTACCCCTTTCTCTATGGATAAATGAAGATAACCTTCTAGTAAAGAACAAGATTCTATTCTAGGAGAATAAAAAGACATTAGAATAAGCAGTTACATTTTTAAAGTTAAAATTACAATGTGATATTTTAGTTTCTCTATTATTCTCTTAAAAAGTGACACCTTATTAACTTTAGTTTTTTTTTTTCCCTTGTATATGTACACCTCAACCTTTCCCTCTAAGGATCAGTGACTTCAGGTAGAAAAAAAGGTTCCCACATGACATTCATGTTAGTAATGGGATACCTGCTTGATTCAGGTGCTGTTTTAAAGTCCAAAATTCAAGAACTAACAACTTCAAGTTCAAATACAAAGGATTATTGAAACTTTTTGTAAACTAATTTCTTCATCTGGCAAGTTATACCAGAAGAAGGCAATTTATAATAAACTGCAAAAAAACTACTGCTTGACACAGAAAGCATGTGTGTGCAAGAGACTTTTTTTCAATCATGAAGTAGATTCCTCTCTTCCTTGAGAGATGATGGACGTGAGCTTATGTGGCTTTTGTTTATGACAGCAATCAGAGCCCTTGGGATTGAATCTTTACAGTGTATCTTAGATTCTGGGAAGGTGGAGCAGAATCACATTTCCAGGAGGTTACCTAATATTATAAAAGGCTCTTGCTAAATCTCAAGTGATCTGCTGTAACATTTTACTACCCTGTAGCTACAACTTTCCATATGTAAATGCATGCAAGCTGTTTTAAAGTCTCCAAAAGTGCAGTTGCATTGCACAATATATCACTGCTATATCTGTCCCATTGAGAGAAAAATCACTGGTGTATATTGCCAAAGGTCAAGAAAACCCTGACCCCAAATTTTGCCCTTATCCATCATGAAAGTGACACATCATTGCAAACCTTACTGCATCTATTTGTTTAAGAGTTCATAAAAAGTTTTCTATCTGCCATTTTAGTTTTGAGATTAAAGTGCATTCGTATAAAATGAATATAAGGTCAAAACTATTGCCAAAGCAATTGTTGACATTGTTCTTGGTCATCATAGAAAATGGGAAGGAAGGAAATAAATATCAAGTAAAACTTCATTTAATTAAAATGTTTATGTTTCACCATTGCCAGTGAGGTGGCATAAAAGTCAAGCAAACTTAGCTGATACATGATCTCTATGAAAATATCTATTATGTTAGTTACCACAGATTATGTATGTATATATATATATTCTATATAGATATGTATATGTACATACACACAATATGCATATGCATCTATATATAAATAAATATCCAAATACACATATATATCCCTATGTTTGAATGTAATAGTAAAGAAAAAACAGAAGGGAAGGAAAACTTTGATAAAGTGTTAAGAACCAAATTAGGAGGAATCAGGAAATGGGGAAAAATTTATAGGAAGTTTCTCTCATAAAGGTCTCATTTCACAACTACATAGGGAACTAAGCCAAATTTAAAAATATAAGAGCTATTGTCCAACTGATAAATGGTGAAAGGATATGAACAGGATGTTTTCAGAAGAAATAAGAACTATAACATAAAGAGTGTTCTAAATTACTATTGACTAGAAAATGTATATGAAAATAATTCAGAGATACTACCTCACACCTATAAGACTGGCTAACATAACAGAAAAGTCAAATAACAGATGCTGAAGCACATACAGAAAAAAAGCACACTAAGGAATTGTAAATCAGTTCAACTATTCTAGAAAACAATATGGAAGTAGTACCAAAGAACTAACAAACTGTGTATACCTTTTGTTCCAGTAATACAGATCCTATATCTGTGTTCCAAAGAGAGCCATAGAAAAGGACCTATATGTTCAAAAGTCTAACATCTCTTTTTTGTCATGGAAAAGTATTGGGAATTGACAATATATCCATCATTTAGAGAATGGCAGAGCAATTTGTGATATATGATTGTGTTGGATAAGGAATAGTTTAAGAAAAGTCAGTAAAGACTTGTGGGAATTTACACAAAGTGGAGTGAGAAGATATAAAACATTGTATATAATTACAGCAACATTTTAATGATCAATTGTGAAACTTACTCTAATAATTTAATGATCTAAGACAGTTCCAAAGGACTCTCAAAGAAAAATGTATCCATGTTCAAACATAAAACTTCAATCTAGGCACAGATTGAAAAATGTTTTTTTACTTCTTTCCCTCTTTTTTGTCACATGCTTATTGTGAAAATATATTTTGCATGACTTCACTTGTATAAGCGGTATCATTCTGCTTACTTTCTCAAGGGGCAGGAGGAGGTCTTGGGGAGAAATAGACAGAGACAGAGACAGAGACAGAGACAGAGACAGAGACAGAGACAGACAGAGACAGAGAGATAATTGGGAATTCAATTTTTAAAAAGTGAATGTCAAAATAAGTATAATTATTTTTTCGAAGAGAAAGTGTCAATAAGGATTTCCTACTTCATTACACAAAACATCAACTGAGGACAAGTTAAGGAACTAGGAGAGTATTTGATTCCAACCACCACCATGACAAATGCAAGCATAGTTAATATAATCTATTCTCTGATTTTAGATGTATTCAATCAGTCAACTAATATTATCAATGAGTCATCCTAGAGCTCTCATGAAATTACTTACAATGTTCTGTATTGTTTGCTTTTGCTCATCTTCGGAAATCAAAAACTAAAAAACATCTGGATTACAATACATTCACCTCCTCCCCCCCACAAAAAAGATTCCTTAACATTTACTATATGTATACATCACCCAAACAATAAGTAAATTGAGTGTGATTTAGTCATGTAACTGATCTATCCAAAGAGTTAACATAATTTTGATTTAACTTGACTTGATTTCATATGCCCTTAAATTCCTTCTGATTGAAGAAGCACTAATTTGGAGTCTCTGAATATCCTTTTGTTTTAGTATAGGGCTTAAATATATTCATAATGCCTAGGTTTCCCCTAAAAAGTTCCTCCCAGTGCATTGGACACATCAACATTTTTATTGGTTCTGATATCCAGTGTGTGGTATCTGCTTCTGTTACAATTCTATGTATATCTTTTGTACTCCTTCATATTTAAAGAAGGAAATCTGTTTCCTAAAAGAAGCTTTCTACCCTGGAGAGCTACAGGGAAACCCCCCCCCCCAAAAAAAAAAAGAAGCTGGGATGATCCTTAGTATACAATTTATGGCAGTATCCAATGAGTAAAGTTTGTATGTCTACATATGGTACAAGTGGTGTTTTAATTCAACCCTTGGGATGTGAATCCAATAATGCTGCCAACACACACTTTTCTCATTGCTCTGATAATAGAATCTGAGTACAGCCAAAAGCGCACATTTTTCTATTGCATGCCATTGCAATAGTCCTTCCTATGCACCATACACATATATACAAATTGGCATTTGTAAAGATAGTATTTGTGAATACTCATTTGTGAATAATATATACAGTCCTTATCTTTGATCATTGCAAGGAAATGTTTGTTTAATTTTCACTGATAGTTCATGTTAAGTTGTCCAAGAAACCTTGGACTGGCTTATGTTTTCCATTTGTTTTTACTTTATCTGGATAAGTATTGCATCTTCCTTTTCTATTCGGACCGTACCATTTTTAAAACATGTGTTCAGATTTGTGTTGACCCAAATGCATCTCAAGCATACCATACAGTATAAAATGTCCAAACACATTGTAATCTCCCATTGGAACTGGTGTTTCAGCAAGCTGCTTTCCTCCTGGATCTCTTTCAGGAGATTTTTGGCCCAAGCACAGAGAGGTGTCCACTGATTTTACAACCCAAGCCTGACATATGGTATTTTCAGAACCAGAGTGCTGTCTATAGGAAGCTTTTCATAGTTAGGTCAAAGTACCTCTCAGAGAAAAGGCATGCAAGTGCTAAGTCTGCAGCCCACCTGATTCTCCAGACCTAGTCACCATATACATTAAGGCAGGATTTTGTTGTGTGTTTTCTTCAGTCAGGGTGAGAATTCTTGCATTTAATAAATCACAATTTCACCTTTTCCTTTATCACACAAGACAGTATGCTTCATGATTGATTAGCCTAGAGTTATGGCAGAGCAGAGAACTAGAAACTGAAAGACTGAGCAACATGTAATAGGTCAACAATAGCCATCATTAAAAGCTTTCTGCATTTGATATTTTCACTACCATCCAGACAAAAACATGGAAAGAACTGCAAATGATACCACACACATTTCTCATAATTTTCTTAGTCACTCACCCTGAGCTTGAGAAAGAACAATCATCGTTTGAAAGTCAATTCTCTAGAGTGTGTCATTTCTCATTAAACACCTAAAAAGAAAGCACTTAGGGAAAAAAATTTTCAAAAGATTAAAAAGAGAGGAAAAAAGAAACCCCTTCATAGCATAAATACTTCTGGTATGAAATAGCAATGAAGAGATTAATGAAATGAAAATTGAACTAATTTTTCTTGTGCACTTCATACAGATAGGGCCATGTAGAATTTAAGCCAAAAACACTGAAGAAACTCTTGTGGGTTTAGGGCAGAGGTATCAAATACACAGTTTCTCAGGCCACCAATGCTAGGCAGCTGAACCAAAATAAAATATAGTTGGAAAATATTTAAGAAAATTAATAAAAATACAATAGAACAGTGTTAATATTAGTTTTGTAAAATAAATATATGGTCTGTGGTAATCCTTATGCATGTATTAGGACACCCCTTTCCCATTTATATTATTTCTATTTGAGTTTGACACCACTGCTTTAGGGTAATTGAAAGTTAGACATTCTTTGCCTTAATAATGCATGTGTCAAATAGTTTAAAGAAAGTATTGTTTTTTAGGGAGTAGGATATAAGGAGAGAAATGTTAGATGTAAAGGAGAAAAAGTTATCAACAATGAGAACCAGCTCTGAGGTCATCTACTCTGTGGTTATCCATAATTCACCTAAATGATGGAGGTGACCATAGCATCACTCTTGGTAAACAAGTTATTTATTATTTACTTATTTTTCTGAGTAATAGTTGAGAAATTTGTTAGGGTATGTCTAAATTGCAAATAAATTGAATAGAAATCAAGTGCTTCTTTCTGGTGACAACAATTTTCCTTTATAGATTATAAGTTGTAATAAAATAATATGCAAAAATCATTTTTTATAATTTGAAAGAGCTTTGATTTCATTTCATTTGTAGTGCAGATGGAATTCCTTCTACACTCTAGTAGACAGTTCTCCAGATACTGAGCCATGTAGAAAATTATTTTTTGTATTGTTATAACATGATGACTCATCTGGTCATTGTCTTTGAATTTTGTTAGGTCCTATAGGGCTGTCTTCTGATTAAGATGGATGCAATCTGTCACCAAGTCCATTCCTAAAGCTCTTCAGTTGGGTAAGAGTGTTTTGCTGGCATAACCCTTGAGAAATTAGAATTATCTATGCATCCTAATGAGATAGTACTTCAGTACTTTTTAGATGAGACAGACAGAGACAGAGAGAGAGAGAGAGAGAGAGAGAGAGAGAGAGAGAGAGAGAGAGAGAGAGAGAGAGAGAGAGAAACAGAAACAGAACAAGGGAGAAAGAGAGAGGGAGAGAAAAAGAGGGGAAGAAGGAAGAATGGGGAAGGAGTGACAAAGAAGACATCCAAATCAATAGTGGATAGGAAGCCAGTCTTAACCTTGATTTAAGTCTCCCTTCAGGGTATTTGATAGTGGAGGAGCACTTCCTAGTACTCTGGTAGACTCTTAAAAGATAATTGCAGAATGGGAGATGATGAGCCACATGAATAAAAGGGAGTTACCTCCCAGGGAGTTGTCTATATAAGTGAAATCACAAGGTAAATCCCCATTCCCAAATCCTATCTTAAAAAATTATTGAAGTAGACTTACTACATTGGATTAGGTACCAGAAGATCTGGGTTCTAGACCAGTTTCTGTCCCTATCTATTTAACCTTGAGCAAACAGTTACTTAAACTCTGAGTCTTTTTTTTAAATATGTTTTTGCAAGGCAAATGGGGTTAAGTGGCTTGCCCAAGGCCACACAGCTAGGTAATTATTAAGTGTCTGAGACACGGTTTGAACCCAGGTACTCCTGACTCCAAGGCTGGTGCTTTATCCACTGCGCCACCTAGCTGCCCCACTCTGAGTCTTTATTTTGGCATTAGCACGTGAATCTATCCTTTTTCTTGCCCTACCTACATTGAAGAAAAGATCAAATGTAATGATGTGTATGAAAGTTCTTTACAAAGTAGAAGGTGGTAATGGATGTAAACTTAAAGGATACACTTCTTATCAATGTGGTTTTCCCTTCCAACAAAGGCCCTCTGTGCCTTTCCATTCAATGAAGCTCTTGTTTATGCACTTGTGTAATTATGTCCTTTTCTAATTTAATGTAAATGAAATCCACAAAAAAGTATACATTAACACCAATGACTTCATTTTGAAGGGGATGGAAAATAATTAGACATGACTGTTAATAAATGCTAATGGGCATCACCTGGATAGTGTAAGATGCAGGTTTTTAAAAATATGGGCTCAACCACTAATCAAATCAACACATTTTGAAAAATAAACAGAATACTGTGTATTTGTCCCCAAAGTGCTGATTTCATTAGTGCCTTACCTCATCTGTTTTAAACTTGTTCTAAAAACTACAATGAGAACCATACTTATAAACTACTACTTTGCTGCTTGTTCACAATATGTAAAGAACAATGATTCTTGAGTAATCTTTCTTTATGTCAACACACTGTGTTATATTTGCCAAATTAATTACCCATTTGAATATTATAAGTTATAGAAAAGTGCTGTGTCATTTTCAGTGTTGGAGTTTAGTGCTGCCTCTTTTACAATCCAAAACCTTGAATCAAACAGTAGGAAAGACCTGGTGATGTCATAAAAGCAAGTCAACAACAAACAAAAATGAAAACAGAAACAGACAAGAAAGAACAAGCTGAAATTTTTGCCAAACACCCAGATGCCAAGAATTCCTTGCACAGTGATCCATCTCCCTCCTTTCCCCTAGACACACTCTCTAGAAGGAAGGACATTCGTATAACCTTGTGTTATATTCTGAAGGCCACATTTTTAGTGCCTGAAGTTAGACATATACTTTTTGTTAGAAGCTAAAGGGAATTCTGCTTCCCACCCTCGGTATTGCTTGGGGCATTTTGTTCTTACTTTGAACAGTTCTGCCATATAATTGAAAAAAAATAAAGAGGGCAAGCTAAAATAAGGCACTCTAAAATAAGTGCCAGTCAATGCAGTACTCTGGGGTCTAATTTTTCATTTGCAGTCAAGTGAGGCAAAGTAATGCCTGAAGGCAGGCATTACTTTGCCTCACTTGTACATTCATCACTCCTTCTACCTCTTCCTTTCACAATCCACTCTAAATACCTGGTCAGCCCTCCCTCACTTAAATCCAATTCATTTGCTAGTCTTGGTATCACCTTCCTGATGTCATGGTCTTCTTTGAGAACAAAGGACAAAAAACATCAAGGACAAATACTTGGAACACTGTGAGATACTGCATACCACACAGATCCGTTTTATGTTATTTTTCAATTCTCAAACATTTTCTGTTACAAGATCGTAACATGTAAATAACATAGCTGATTGGTTGGCAACCTTACTAGATACAGCAGGTTTCACATGCCTTTGAACATGTTTTTCGCAGGCCTTTTGTAAATTTTTACTCTTAGAAGAGAGAGAGATAAAACATTACATACTTACCCAGGTCTAAGAGTGTAATTCAGAGGCCTTTTTTTCCTTTTTTGCAAGTTTTTATTGGTTTTGTTTTTCAAAGTTACTACAATGGTGGAAAAAATTATATAGAATTCCTTGATAACGTTTTTTGGGGGGTGAATATTTGGAGGAGTGAGGAAGTGGAGATCCTGTAAATGTAGTTAAGTTTGCTTCATATCTATTGCCTTAGGCAAGAAACATTTGTTTGTTCATTATTTATTTAATTAATTACATTTATAAAACAACTGCGCAGAGGAGCAAATTTGTTTTCCCCCCAAATAGTTTTGAAATGAGGATTTCAAATGGGCAACTTTTATCTATATAAGAATGACCTATAAATTCAAGTGGTCCTGATAGGATTTCCAAAGGACTCTCACATTTAAAAAAAGAATTGTCATTTCTTTAGTGTAGAGAATTTGTGAAAAAAGATATTTCCTCCACCAAAGCAGACCAGCAACTATTCTGAAAAGTCTTAGATGAGGCAGTTATATGAAAGGGGTCATTAGAGTGCCAGGTAGGGGCATTCAAGGGAACCCAAGGTCAAATGTGGTCTCAGATGCTTATTAGCTTTGTGTCCCTAGGCAAGTCACTTTTTTTCTGTTTGTCTCAGTTTCCTTTGTTTAAAAAATTAAGAATAATCATAGCACCTCTCTCCCAGTCTTATTTTGAGAGATTAATAATTATAAAATGCTTATACAATGCCAAAGACATAATAAGCACTATTTAAATGTTAGCTATTATATATTATTTTTATTAGTTGTCTGGAGCATTGCCTTGACTTGTAGAGGGAGCATATGCTATACTTGAAAATAATCCAATTGCCTGATTCCATCATCCCTTTTCAGATGACTCCTTAAAGTCACTACACTATTTACCTTTATTATTCATTAAAGAAGAGAATATCAACTGACATCCACCATAGACTACCTCCAAAGTTAAAAAGGTTTCAATGTGACAGTTTTTTATAATTCCTTGGTAAATATAAAAAAAAAACAAAGAATCCAATTTTATAAACAGAATTGGAAAAAAACAGACTATTTTGAAAAAAAATACATACCCTCTTAATCTCTATTTTAAGAAGTTTATAGGATTATCAGTGTAGAATTGGGAAGGCCCTCAGAAGATGAAAAACAATTTACCCAGGTCACATCAATAATGGTCCAAACTGGGATTAGAAAACACTGGGCCTTTTCACTTCATCTCTAGATCTCTGATACTGACCCTCATGTTCAAAGCTAGTCAACTAGATTGACTTAATTTAATGAAGTTGGTTCAGCGGAAGATTAGGAACAAATGAAAATGACTTTGTTTTGGCATATAGAATTCCAGTTCATAGCTTCCATTCCATGTAAATGTCAGGAAGCTCCATCTGTTACTACTGACTAGACCCTTGACCAGCATGTCAGGGCTTTGCCAAAGACAAGACAGTCCATGGAATGTTTCTGAGTGGAGACTGTAACTAAGTATGGTTTGCAGTCACTACTTGAAGTCTTCCCGAGTGCTGGCTACTGTAATTATCTAATCATACAGGTAACACCTCCTTTGTGAAGTATCAGTCACAGCTGCATGTGCGGCTCTCTGCACTCATTCTAAGTGCTTGTGATTGGGAAATTCTAGCCAGTTAAAGGCATAGTACTCCAGTTTGTATTTAGGCATGCCAAGGGCTGACAATGGAGAAATTCTTTGCAAAACATTGCTACCCGTTCATCGGTTGCAGCCTTTATCACTTTACTAAAGGAAAAGACTTCCTGACGCCAACACAAGCGGTGTAGATAAATGCTGTCTTCAGCTCTGCACTTCTTGGCAAGTAGAGGACAACAAATAAGATGAGAGAGCCAGGAATGAGGCCATGGAGAGATTTTTTTTCCAGAATAAGCATCTACTTATATATACTGTTGTACTTTTCTCTGGGTTTGTTGATTCAGTTAGGAAAAAGATTGCTTGTCCCAAGCCTGTGAAAGATGGATATGAGGAATGTAATAGTTGAACTTCATAAAAAAAAAACATTTCTTTCATGGTTTCACAACATTAACAATAGCTTCCATATTAAGCACAGGAAAGAGGGGATGAGGGGGCAGTTATGCTTGGGCCTGTCTTCAATTTTGGCAAAAAACTCAAATGAAGCTTTGTAAAAAAGATTCTTTTAAGGGTCAAAAATTGTAATGAACCCATTCAAATTTTTCTCCTTCATACACTTTAAGTGTTCTCATTACTTTGGATTGGAGCACATATGCCAAGGTTCCACATGCTTTTTCCGGTGTGGGAAGAGAGGAGAAGACAGTATGTTTCCAGTCTGCTGTATGCAAACAGTGAGTTATGGGTACTGCTCTAACTTGAACTGATGAACTTCTAAGATCTATATATTATATATACAGGGATTAATTCTAATCCATGAGAAAATGTTGTTAACTGAAAAGCAATTAAGGATAATTTACCTTTCAACATGATACAGAGGCATTATGGTACAGTGTTAAAAAGTGTAATCTTTGGACCTGGGCTCAAAGCCTGGCTCTACTATTTACTTCTAATGTGACCATGAGAAATCACTTCCTTTCTGTAAACCTTAGTTTCCTCATTTGCAAAATGAGGAAGTTGGACATGATGGCCTCTGGGACCCCCAGCAATACTGTGTCTGTATGACCCTATGATAATAGCAATTGTCTGAAGTCCTGGAATGAAGTGGAATTAGCAAAAATAGTGACTTTGAAATCCAAGGGCAAGCTTTTGAACCATGGTTTAAATCTTAGAGGCTGTGTGATTTGAGGCTGTGTAATTGTTGTTGTTGTTGTTGTTGTTTTTTCAAGGCAATGGGGTTAAATGACTTGTCCAAGGTCATACAAGTAGATAATTATTAAGTGGCTGAGTCTAGATTTGAACTCAGGTCCTCCAAACTCCAGGGCCTGTGCTCTATCCACTGCATCACCTAGCTGCCCCTGGGGTAGTATAATTGAATGGCAATTTAGCCTCTCTGAATCTCAAGTACATCATATGCAAAATAAAGATAATATTTGACTACTGTCAGTCAAGAAATGGTATAAGAGGAAAGAAAATGCAAATAGAGAGGAAGACAAATACAAAACCTTATGGATATGAGCAGGAAGCAACATATAAATAAAGAAATTTGAAGAACTGTAATAAATAATGTCAACAGAAAAATGTATGATATATTGCTTGCCTTGTCAACAGGAGGTGGGAGAGAGAATGTGGAACTCAATGTTTTTAAAAAATGAATGTTACAATAAATAAAGCATAAAAAAGAATAGCAAATGTTCAAAATAGAAGACAGACTAGTTGCATGTCAAGAATGAGGATAACACATAGAATGTCTAAGGATTCTCATGTTATCCTTTTAGAATAGCAACAGCAATAACATACTATTTATATAGACCTTTAAGTTATGCAAAATGCTTTATAAATATTATCTTGTTAATCTTCATAATAGCTCTGTAAGGGAGGTGATCCCTGTTTTACAGATGAGGAAACTGAGTGAGACAAGAGGGAAAGTGACTTGCTCAGGGTCATACAGTTAGTATCAGAGAACACATTTAGTTCATCACTATTCTCTGAATGATAGAGCTAGCTGTGGAAATGGCCTCAGCATTTGGAGTGGACCCTCCAAGAAGACTTGGATAAAAGTTACTTAGGATGGGGGTAGCTAGGTGGTACAGTGCATAGAGGTCTTAGAGTCAGGAGGACTGGAGTACAAATAATGGCACAGACACTTAATAATAATTGCCTAGCTGTGTGACCTTGGGCAAGCCACTTTGCCCCTTTGCCTTAAATAAATAACATTTTTTAAAAAGTTACTTAGTATAAATTGGCATGAACTGATTCTAATTGAAACTATTCGGTTCCAACAGGTAAACTGATGGATTTACCAATCTATTTGAATATTTAAGTATATTGAGAGGATTATATAACAGGTATGAAAGTATATGAATTGCAAAATGCTATATAAATCCATTCTCATAGCTCATATTTTATATGGAAGAGTTGGCTTTGGAAAAGCAGGTGGACATGCTGATATGTAAACCAGAAAGAACCAAAACAGACAAAGAAAATTATAGACCAATCTCCCTAATGAATATTGATGCAAAAATCTTAAATAATATTTTAGCAATGAGACTACAGCACATTATTTATAGGATAATACACCATGATCAGGTAAAATTTATACCAGGCAGGCAGGGATGGTTCAACACTAAGAAAAGACTCAACATAATTGAACAATTCAATAGCAAAGCCAACAGAAATCATGTGATTATCTCAGTATATGCTGAAAAAGCCTTTGATAAAATACAACATCCATTCCTATTAAAAACACTAGAAAGTTTAGGAATAAGTGCTATTTTCCTAAAAATAATAAATAATATTGATCTAAAACCATCAACAAATATTATATGTAATGGTAATAAACTTGGAGGATTTCCATTAAAATTGGGGATGAAACAAGGATGCCCATTATCACCATTACTATCCAATATAATAATAGGAATGCTAGCTTTAGCAATAAGAGAAGAAAAAGAAATTGAAGGAATCAGAATTTGCAAAGAGGAAGTAAAGCTTTCTCTCTTTGCAGATGATATGATGGTATACTTAGAGAACATGAGAAAATCATCTAAAAAACTTCTTGAAAAATAATAAAATCAACAAAATGGCAGGATATAAAATTAACCTACAGAATGAACAACAAAGTCCATGATCAAGAGATAGAAAGAGAAATTCCATTTAAAAGAGTTATAGACAACATTAAATACTTGGTACTCTACATCCCAAGACAAGTCCAAAAAAGTATGAACACAATTATAAAGCACTTCTTACCCAAATAAAGTCACATCTAAATAATTGGAAAAATGTCAATTGCTCATGGTTAGGTGGAGCAAATATAATAAAAATGACAATTCTACCCAAATTAAATTATTTTTTCAGTGCCTTACCAAGCTACCAAATAGTTATTTTACTGAGCTAGAAGAATAGTAACACAATTCATCTGGAGCAACAAAAGATCATAAATAGCAAGGGAACAGATGAAAAAAAAAAAGTAAAGGAAGATGGCCTAGCTCTACCAGGTCTAAAGTTATATTATAAAGCAGCAGTCATCAAAACTTCCTGGTACTGATTAAGACATAGAGTAATGGATCAGTGGATTAGGATAGGTTCAAAAGAAACAGTAGTAAATGACTACAGTAATGTACTGTTGACAAACCCAAATATATCAGCTTCTGTTGAGAACTCACTATTTGACAAAAATTCTTGGGAAAACTGTAAAATGGCATGGCAAAAACTAGAATAACATCTCACACCCTATATCAAAATAAGGTCAAAATGGATACAGGATTTAGACAAAAAGGGAGACACCATAGATAAACTAATAGACCAAGAAATACTCTATCTTTATGATCTATGGAAAGGGCTTAGGATGGGGGTAGCTAGGTACTGCAGCTAGGTTTATGACTAAACAAGAAGTAGAGTACATTATAAACCGCAAAATGAATGATTTTGACTATAGTAAATTAAAAAGGTTTTGCACTAATAAAATCAATGCTGCCAGAATTAGAAGAAAAGTAGAAAGCAGGGAAACAACCTGGGGTTCTGATAAAAGTCTTATTTCTTTTTTTTTCTTTTTGTTTTTGCAAGGCAATGGGGTTAAGTGGCTTGCCCAAGGCCACACAGCTAGGTAATTATTAAGTGTCTGAGGCCGGATTTGAACTCCGGTACTCCTGACTCCAGGGCCAGTGCTCTATTCACTGTGCCACCTAGCCACCCCCAAAGGTCTTATTTCTAAAATATATAGAGAAGTATATCAAATTTATAAAGTAATAAGTCATTCCCCAGTTGATAGTCAAAGGTTATGAATAGACAGTTTTCAAATGAAGAAATTAATGCTATATATATATTCCTATGAAAAAAATGCTCCAAATCATTATTGATTAGAGAAATCCAAATTAACACAACCATGAGGTGCCACCTCACACCTATCAGACTGGTTAAGATGAGAAAAAAAGGAAAATGATCAATATTGGAGAGGTTGGGGGAGGATTTGGACATTAATACATTGCTGGTGGAGTTGTGAAATGATCCATACATTCTGTTTTTTGGGTTTTTTTATATTTAATATTTATTTATTCTCATTTTGTACAAATAATGTTTTTATACATTAATAAAATATTCTTGTTTGAGAGTAAACAAAATACCCCTACCCCCAAAAATAGACTCGCTTGAGCAATAAAGGGGAGAGAAAAAAATTAAAATTAAAAAAAATAAGAGTAATAATTGTAGGTATGGCCAGATGGCGCAATGGACAAAACACCAGCCCTGGAGCCAGGAGCACCCCAGCCCATATCTGGCCCTGTACACCCAACAATCAACCAGCCCTGTGACAAGCAAGCCACCCCAACCCCACTGCCCTGCAAAAACCAAAGATAGAAAAAAAAAGACCTAAAATAAAATCAAATAGTAATAATAGTAGGGGTGGTTGGGTGGTGGACAGAGCATTGGCCTTTGAGCCAAGAGCACTCAGGGCAAATCCGACCTCAGACACCCAATGATCACCCTGCTATGCCGGCCCCAGGCAGGCCACCCAGCCTCTTTTGCCCTGCACCCCCCCATAATAATAATAATAAAAAAATGTGCTTCAGTCTTTGTTCCAACACCAACAACTCTGTCACAGGTGGATCACATTCTTTATGATAAGTCCATCACAAAAGTTACTTCCATATTTTTCCATCATTGCCATTGCTGATTGCAACTCCCTCCTTTCATATTTCTCCACTACCATGTACTATATTTTCTCTCTCCTTTCACTGAGTCTGCTGTAGGGTAGCTAAGTGGCACAGCAGACAGATCCCTGGCCCTGGGGCCAAGAGGCCTGAAGCCCCCCTACCACCCCTTAGGCCCAGCATCCACCTGGCCCTATGATCCTGGACAGGCCTTCCAATCCCAGACCCTTGCAAGAAGTAAAAAAAGAAAATGTGTTATATCTGACCACTCTCCCCCCCATGGTCCATCCTCTCCTCCATCACTCACATACCCCCTTTCCCTCTGTCCTCCCCTCTCCTTCTTACTCCACATATCTATACCCCATTGAGTATATATGCTGTTTCCTCTCCTAGTCACCTCTGATGAGAGCAAAGATTCCCTCATTCCCCCTTGCCTTTCCCCCTTCCATATCATTGCAATAGCTCATTGTAATAAAGAAAAGTCTTATTATATGAAATATCTTGGCCTATTCCCACCTCTCCTTTTACTTTCTCCCATTACATTTCCCTTTTTTTCTATTGACTCCATTTTTACACCATATTTTATCTTCAAATTCAGCTTTCTCCTGTGCTTCAACCATAAAAGCTCCTTCCACCTGCTCTGTTAACTGAGAAAATTCATATGAGTATTATAAGTGTCATTTTTCTATGCAAGAATACATGCAGTTCATCATCATTAAGTCCCTCACATTTTCCCTTTCTCTTCCAATCTGTGCTTCACCTGAGTCCTGTATTTGAAGATCAAACCTTTTATTCAGCTCTAGCCATTCCAACAGGAACATTTGAAATTCCCCTGGTTCATTGAAAGTCCATCTTTTTCCCTGGAAGAGGACATTCAGTTTTGCTGGGTAGTTGAATCTCGCATGCATTCTAAGCTCTTTTGCCTTCCAGTATATTATATTCCAAGCCCTACGAGCTTTTAATGTAGTTACTACTAAGTCCTGTGTTCCTGACTGCAGCTCCACAATATTTGAATTGTGTCCTTCTGGCTGCTTGTAATATTTTCTCTTTGACTTGGGAGTTCTGGAACTTGGCTATAATATTCCTGGGGGTTGTTTTTTTGTGATCTCTTTCTTGGGGGGATCAGTGGATTCTCTCCTTTTCTATTTTGCCCTCTGCTTCTAGGATATCAGGGCAATTTTCCTGTAGTAATTCTTTGAAAATGATGTCAAGGCTCTTTTCCTGATCATGACGTTCAGGTATTCCAATAATTTTTAAATTATCTTTCCTAAATCTGTTTTCCATATCAATTGTTTTTTCAATAAGATGTTTCACATTTTTCTTCTAATTTTTCATTTTTTTTTGGTTTTGAAGTATTGATTCCTGATTCTCGTAATTTCATCAATCTCCCTGAGTTCTATTCTTTGTCTGAAGGATTTGTTTTCCTCAGAGAGTTTTCTTATCTCTTTTTCCATCTGACCAATTTTGCTTTTTAAAGCTTTCTTCTCCTCAATAACTTTTTGAACTGTTTTATCCATTTGACCTAAGCTGGCTTTTAGCATGCTATTTTCTTCAGCATTTTTTTGGATTTCCTTGACTAAGCTGCTGACTTCATTTTCATGGTTTTCCTGCATCTCTCATTTCTTTTCCCAGTTATTCTTCTAACTCCCTCATTTGATTTTCAGAGTCTTTTTTTTTGAGCTCTGTCACAGCCTGAGCCCAATTTCTGTTTTTCTTGGAGTCTTTAGATGCAGGAGCTTGTGCTTCTTCATTTTCAGACTGAGTGTTTTGATCCTTCTTGGGCTTATATGCAAAATATTTCTCAATGGTGTTCCTCTTTTTTCTCTGCTTGCTCATTTTCCAGCCTAAGCTTGTTTTTGGGGTGCTTCCTGAGCTTTTGAGACACTCCCACAAGGCTCTCAGTGTATGAGGCTCTATCTTCCCTCCTGGTCTATGAATGATCATATGCACCCCCCTCTGCCATGGGGCTGAGGTGGGGGGGGCCCTGCTGTTCTATGGGGGGGCTAGACTGCGATCAGGATCTGAATGTGTTCAGAGCTCCAGAATCCTGTTCCGGGGCAGAAGACAGAGCTGGGCAATCTCTCTTCAATCCCCTCCCTAGCTTGGGCTCATTCCCTGGGGGCTCCTGCTTACTGGCTCTGCCTGCTTCTGTTTCCTGGATCTGGACTGACTTGGCCACTCTCTTTGCTGTATGCCCTGAGGGCGGGGCTTCATGTACTCCCTCTGGCAGAGGTCCCCCAGCTGTTCCCCCAATTTGTGCCGGGTACTCCCTGGCATAGGTCAGGCAACACCCGCTGCTGTGAGCCAAGGCCCCCAGTGCCCTGGGGCTGCCTCCTGGAGGCTGAAGTTCTCTCTGGTGGGCCACCCCTCTGGCAGGCCACCCTTCTGGCAGGCCGCCCCTCCAACCCTGGGGAGCAGAGCCTTTCTGTTCTTTTCTAGGTTACCTTGAGTAGGAGAACTGCCTCCCTGGGTCCCTCTGTGGGTTCTGTCTCTCAAAAATTTAGTTAGAATCCTTAGTTTCAAAGATTTATGAGAGGGCACCTAAGACACAATTTGCTCTTGTTGCCATCTTGGCTCCGCCCCCTCAATCCATCCATTCTGGAGAAAAATATGGAACAATGCCCAAAGAGCAATTAAACTGTTCATTCCCTTCGATCCAGCAATTCCAATTCTAGGCCTATATCCAGAAGAAATCATAAAAAATGAGAAAAGTTCCACCTGTTCCAAAATATTCATAACTGTTCTTTTTTAGTGGCAAAGAACTGGAAATTGAGAGGATGTCCATCAATTGGGGAATAGCTAAAACAAGTTATGGTACATGAATTCTATTGAATATTATTATTCTATAAGAAGCCATAAATAGTCAGACTCTTGAGAAGTATGGAATGAGTTACAGGATCTGATACTGAGGGAAGAGAGCAGAACCAAGAGATCAATGTACATATTAACAACAACATTGTGAGATGATCAAGATGGAAGTAGCTCCTCTCAGCAGTTCAGAGAGCTAGGACAATTGTATTAGACTGGCTATGGACAATGCTATCCCCATCCAGATGAAGAAAAACAAATCAAAACAAACAATAAAAAATTTAAAAATTTTTCATAATCTGATTATACTTTATAAAAAAAATATCTCTTATGGATCTCTTTCCCTTAATCCTAATTCCTCATACAGAAAAATGACTAATCTGTAAATATGTTTATCATAAATATGTATTGTATATATAATGTTAACCTGGCTGTTCACTGCTGAAGGGAGGGCTGGGGAAGGGAAGATGGAAGGACATTTTGTAACTTAATAAATACATATGCATGTAGATGAATGTAGTAAAAAAAAGGGGGGGAGTGGATAGATTGAGCCTTTTTTTCCCTCATTTTCTCCCTATTCCTCTTTAAGACTCTCAGGTTTGCTATAAAAGATGATGAATCACATTCCTTAAAGCAACCTTGTGAGGAAAGTACTGAAAGTATTATTATCCCCATTTCTCAGTTAAAGAACTGAGAGTCAGAGAGAGGAAATTTGTTGAAGGCCACAAAATTCTCAAGTATTTGAATAATGAAATTTCTGATGCATGAACTCAGTTCTAGAACTACCAGTTATTTTTCTGGTCGGTTCAAACCTATATCTTCCTTGACCACAAGTACCTTGTTTTTTATAACTATATCTTGATTTTTTTCATAACTTCTCACACATACAGATTGATTTTCCCTATAAAAGTCCTTTTGGACTCCATGCATTTTAAATCCAAATCATAGGCTATTTTAATATACTCTTAAGGAAACAAAAAACAAGCCAGAAAGCAAGGGTGTTCAACTTGAGAAGTCATGAACACTCCAGAGTGAAAGCATTTTGTTTTGGTATGGGATATGGAATCAATAGAGGAAACCAAAAAATCTGAAAATTCTGATGGATAATCGTCACCTACAACTGACATATGTCTTAAAATGTCATTCATGAAACAATGAGTTTGATATGTGCTTGGCAAAAAGAAATGAATCTCACTATTTGATAATCCCACCTGTATGAGGCATTGTTCCAGGTCAAGATAGTGGGGTGAGTGCTTACCTTCCTCCAGTATCACCTGGGAATAGTCAAGATTAATAATGCATGTCAAACAACAAAAGCAGGCAGCTGATGCAGGTATGAAGGTTTTGGCTTTGTTTCTAACCTTACCTGTTTTCAGTAAAATTATATTTACGGTAGGAATCATTCCTTCATTAAACTAGTGATTTGAATGTGGCAAGTGTTTTTATTCTTTTTTTTCTCATGGAAGATAGCATATTTGTCATATTCTATTCTCACAATTAACACATTCCTGAAATTGTTGGATGGATTAGTTTTATAAGCCACAAATATTTTTACCAGAGTGTAGGACTCCTGGATTTATCTTAGGGGCCAGGGGTGGAGGTACTTTTGTTCAGTGTTTATGACCAGCAGATACCTTTACTTCCTCCATCACTGCTGTGGGGTTATCACTTGCAACTGGTTCAACCAAATGGAAAGTATATTCCTCATATCCACCCATCTCCGTGTCTAGTTAAGAAATAAAACAGTTGGGCTATAAATGTCATCATTACCTTAAATTTTTCATATATGCACATATATTAAATAAATATATTTAATACATATGCATTTGGCAACTGCCCCCAAAGACCCAAAAAAGAATCTCCTAGCATCTTTAATAACAGCCTTTTAAGCAAAATATAGCATGAAGAGGTAATGCAATCCAGAGCCTTGAGTAATCCCAGCACCAGTTCCCTGGGATTTTTCAGTAGTTATTGAAGCCTATGAAAGTTTCTAGCTTTTCTTTGAGTCCTCCTGAAAACAGGTCTGTCCTTGAGGTGTCAGATTAACACTCCACTCAGAAGACAAATTGTTCGTGGGCACACCGGACATATGAGAGCCATTAGACAGTGCACTAGGCATTCTTGAAAAATGAAAAATTCTAGGCAACATTACATTTTATAAATGCAAGATGTTTATTATTACAGCACCAGCAATAAATGTTTAGAAACTGGAGAGGGTTCACAATGGCTCTGACTAGGAACATATGACTACGGAGCTCATTGGATGTGGAGCCATTGATTTTTGGCATTAAACAAAGGGTCTGGAAGCGATTATGTATTTAGCCCGCTATGAGTATTTAATTATATCAATAGGAGAACACAATTTCTGTTGCGTGCATAGTGATGAATGTCTTCATTTATTCGTGTTACTATGCATGATAGATGAGTTCAAACCAGATGCTGTAACTTTCTTTCAATTTGGTTAAATGAATTAAGCCAAATTCTTTGAAATTGCAAGGGACACCTCATGGACATCATCAAGAATACAGAGCATGCAAACTCTCCTTGCTGAATTTGTCTTCACAGATCGATATGTAAACAACCAGGCATTCATATCTTTTTACCTGTATATGCATTTTGTTTTCAGGGTCAAGAAAGAGATCTTTTTCTCTGGTGAGGATTTTTTTGCACCTCACTTCATATATTCTGCCTCTCTCTGTCCCTCTTCATATATTCATTTTGTAGCAATTCTTGCTTGACTATGTAATTACTACTGTACAATTCAGAAGCAGAGTCAGCTACTAAAAGGATTTGTCCAGAGATTACAGTTCAGGTTCTAGAGACCAAAGGTTTTCTTAACAAAGGATTGTAGCTGAGACAGAGTAGGATTCTTTGTTGTTTTAGGTTGGGTGAATGAGTTGTACTTAGGTGAAAAAAGAGTGCCTGACTGGAAAGAGTTCTTTTTCTCTGTGCACCTGAGGGAAAAAAACATAGTCAAACCTACTTGCAAAGAAGAGAAAACAAGAAAGTATAAGATCACAAAGATTTCAAAAACCCAATTTAATTGAGCATTCTTCATTAGGTTATGACTAGAAAATTGTTCTGTAAGCTATAATTCCATTAAAATGCAATTCATTTTTAATCAATGGAGAATTTCTAGGATTTCAAAATTCCATCAAGAATTATCCTTTTTTCATAATCTTACAAATAGTTGTAAAAATCATTATATAAGCAAAAGAAATGCATCTGACTTGAATTTGCACTTATCTGGAGACTGCATGGTATAGAACAAGGAAGCTTCCCTCACAATCAGGAACACTTGAAACAGTTCTCTCCCTTTACACATATTGGCTGTGTGTCCCTGGGTAAATTAATTAACCTCTCAATGCTTTAGCAAAGTCTCCAATGTGTTAATTTGTAGACCAATTTGCATTGTTCCAAAGAGTTGCCTCACTTGCAATTTTCTTACCAGAAGCTTTAAAAGTATAGTCTGGAGACTTCAGGGTTTCCCTGAAATCCTTCATGGGGTTGGGGAAGTCAAAAAAATTTTTAAACATGCTATTTTTATATCTAATATTTAAGAGGTATAACACACAAAACAAACCCTTTAGGGTGGTCCGCAATTTTGCGATTATAAATCAGTTTTGAGATGAAAATGTTTGAGAAGTGCTACACTGTATTGATGAAATCATGGCTGTAGCCTCCATCATTTATCCCCTAACCCCTATTTCCTTTTCTTATGTGTGAACTAATGGAAATAACATTGGATCATAGAACTTGACTTTGGTAACAGATTTGTTGTTTACTCTCTGTGCAATTTTGATTCAAACATAGTTCAATCATAGCAAGCACAGTGTTTGCTCTTGAGTAGGTATTTAATGAAAATGCACAACCAATTTCTTTAATCCCACTTGACCCTTTTTTTCCTCTTTGGAAAAGTCAGAGCTTTGAATAAAAGATTTCTTAAGAAAGAGGATTAAGAATTTGAAGGAACATCTGAAGCCATCTAGCCCAAATCCATTGTTTGGGGGAAAAGAAAGTTGAAAGAAAGGGAATTTAAGTTACTTAAGTAAGCTTCAGAAGGACATTTGAATTCAGAACCTATGATTCCAGAGCAAATAAGCATCTTTTTTTTAATATACCATATTGCCCCTCAGATTTAATTCCTATGACTCTATAATTAATAATTACCAATCCTTTCATCATTTATTATTTCATTTATTCCTTTGAAGTCAATTGCTATGTAGGTCTTAAAGGCACCCTAATTACCTCCATATTAGAATCTAATCACTTAATCTTACACATTCAGAAATTCAATTCCAAGTCCACTAGGAAGGGATCAAGACATTAGAAACTGGTTTTAACAAAATATATTCACAGAAGTTGGACCTAAAAATCAGAATGCAAATTGATTAATTTGCTAGGGTGGGTTCTTCGTTTGAAATTGAATAACTTTTATTTCTTGTCAATTTATATATTAACTGCTTAATATATATCTTGGCAAAGATACTGGGATGGTTTGCCATTTCCTTCTCTAGTTCATTTTTATGGATGAGGAAAATGAGGCAAACACATAGTGCTAGTAAGTGTTTGGATATAATTTGAACTCAGTTCTCTCTGACTCCAGACCTGGCTCTATATTCACCTAACTGCCCATATTGGAAGACTGCTGAGGTTTTAGAAGATGACTTTTGGTGACCATGACATTCTAGTAAAAGAATATACTTCTATATGCTTATTGAACATTATATCAAAGTTCATGTATAATTTTTAATCAGCCCATTCTCTGAAAGATTGGATAAATGAAACATTTATTAAACAGTACGAAACACTGTTCCTGGTGCTAAAATACAAATTGAAAGGTAAACTTGGAATTCACATTCTATAGGGGAAGAAAACACATACGAAAATTTTCAGCTGCAGGTCAGACGGAAAAGTTCATGTTCTTTAGTGTTCACAGACAAAAGTAATTTCCACCTAATCAATTAAGTGGCACAATGCATAAGAATAGGAAGATCTGAATTCAAATCCCACCTTAGAAACTTATCTGCTATGTGATCCTGGGTAAGTCACCACACTCCCCCAAGAGAAGTTCTATCCACTGATAATACTGCACATTTTGGCAGTGCCAAAGACTTGGCTTGCAAGTACGTTCTTTTCTAGGTCTTCTTTAGTTGTCACTGTTGTACCTACAGGAAAAATTACCAGGTTGTATCTTCTCAGAATGATGGTTGGAGGCATCTAACTGGAAAATTTGCTATTTCCAAAGATTTGGGCTCCATGAATTACTGAAGGAAGACAATAATAAAGGTGACTATGGTCATTTGAGTATCGCCCTTAGAGAGCCTTGATGCTTTTTGGGAGTTGGTTTGCCTATCCCATACTGGATAGTTGTTGAGAATTTTCAGGCCCCTTCTATACAGGAAATGCTTTTCCTCACAATGTTTGTCAAGGTTTAGTGGAGCAGGACTTGTAGTTAAATCCTTGAATAGGTCATTTATAATAGGTACTCCTACTGTCTCTCTTTTTAAAAAAATTTTATTTTTTTTGAGGTAATGGGGTTAAGTGACTTGCCTAAGGAGCTAGGGAATTATTACCATATTTTCCCATGTGTAAGACACACCCTTTCTCAAAAAATTTGGGTCTACAAACTGGAGGTGTCTTATACAGTGGTTGTAGATTTTTTTATTTGTATTTCCCAGTTTTTCACTTGTCTTTGCATTTATTGTTTCACATTTGTTATTGGTATATTGCATTTATATCTTGCCTTGTTCTGCCCAGAAATGGCTTAGAAAAGATTTTCATACAGTACTGAATTCAAGTTAAAAGTGATTCAGTTTGCAAAAGTTAATGGAAATCGTGTTGCTGCTGAATGTCATTTTGGTCCTCCTCCAACTGAGTAAACAATAGAAGATTAGAAAGAGGTAGCCTCTCAAATCTCATTTTTGGAGTTGTTCCTGTTCTTTTCAATTTTTTAATTAAATTCACTTTTGATAAAAAAAAAAAAAGCAAACATTTGGAGACTGGCTTTGAGAAGAAGAAACCCTACTGAAAACGCCCTGGCAGAAGAAGCCATGAGAGGCGAGTCAACAAATGGCCTGATTTAGAGAAGGAATTGAAGCTAGAGGTTGAAGAGCAAAGGGCCATTGGAATTCCTGTTTGCACAAAGATGGTTCAGCAGGAGGCAAGAAGAAATTCTGGTGAAAAAGCAGTTACTGATTTCAAAGGAGGTGCTTCAGGTTTATGAAACAGAATGGACTAAGCTTGCGTCCACACACCAGACTTGCCCAAAAGATCCCTGAAAACTATGAGCAAAAGGTCCTTTAATTTCATGATAATTAAAACTTGAGTGCAATAACTTTATGTATTAGATATTTTTACCCAAATTTTAGGCCCAAATTAAGGTGTGTCTTATATTTGGGGAAATACAGTAAGTATCTGAGGTCACATTTAAACTCAGGTCCTCCTGACTCCAGAGCCAATGCTCTGTCCACTGTGCCACCTAGCTGACCCATCTCATTTACTTCTATTAAAAAGGCCCCCTTATAATTTGGCTTTTGACTTTATTATTCCACTAAAACTGCTCTCTCCAAAATTATCAGTAGTCTTACCTACCAAATCCAAGGGTCTTTCACAAACTGCATTCTCTTCAACCTCTCTGTAGCCTTTGATATTGTGGATCACCCTTTCCTTCTTCTGCCTAGGTTTTTGGGACACCACTCACTCCTAGTTATCCCTCCTACATATCTAGCCACTCCTCAGTCCTTATTCAAATTATACCCTCTAATCATAGATTTCCCTTAAGAGTTCTGATTTAGTTTCTTTTCACCTCTCTCTCTCTCTCTCTCTCTCTCTCTCTTGCTCTCTGAATATATATATATATATATATATATATATATATATATATTATTTTACTTGGCACTCTTCTGGATTTCATTTCTATCTCTATGTTGAGAAGTATTCATTCTACCCATTTTTCTTACCATCTTTACTGACCTCTACTCTTCTACTGCCAATCTCAAACTCCATGTCCAATAAAAATCTTAAATTAAATACAACTAAAACTAAACTCACTATCTTTCCCTCTAAATGCTCCAATCCCTCTTCTATTCTACTTCTCTATTCTTCCCAGTCCCCCACCCCCACTACTACTAGTCCTTTGAGATCAAAGAGGTAGGTCCATACCAACTAACCAAGTGATTGGTGGCATGAGTTGCATATTAGGTTTATTATAGTGAGGGTAGGTTGTGCAAGGCATCTTTCTCACATGCTTTTACCAGAATCATTTTAGTACTTGGTCTAATTTCTAGGAAATAGAACTATTGGAGATGATTTGGTTGCTGTGGGAGTCTCTTGGTCTTAAAGTGATTTCACTTTCTCCCATATCAGCAAGGCACTGCAGCACTTCATCAATGCCAGGCAATCTCCAGTAGATGATATTTTGTAACAAAATGAGACAACTTGGGGTGGCTAAGTAATGCAATGGATAGAGCATTGGCCCTGGAGTCAGGAGGACCTGAATTCAAATCCAGCCTCAGACACATATTAATTACGTAGCTGTGTGACCTTGGGCAAGTCACTTAACCTCATTGCCTTGCAAACAAACAAACAAAAAAAATGAGACAACTAAAGAAATCTTAACCTGCCTCTCGATGGACTAATTGTCAGTATAGCTTTTCCTCTCCAGAACTACAATCTAGATGTCATCCTCGACTTTTCACCATTTCTCAAACATCATATCTACTCTGAGAAATTTCTCCTTTGCAGAATCTCTCAAATATTATTCCTTCTCACCCTTAATATTGCCAGCACTCTTATTCAGTTCCTTATCACCTCATATCTATACAACAGTAGCCTGGCAGGTGTTTACCTTCACTAAGTCTCTCCCCTCTATGGTCTGTCCTCCAAATCATCTGTTAATGTCACCCTTCTACTCAATAAACTCCAATGACTCCTCTTACACCTCTATGATCAAATACAAAATTCTCTGGCATTCAACATCCTTTGAAACCTAATCTTCTCCTATCATAGATTGTATGCTCTATTGGAATGGACTTTATGAGCACAGGGTTCATCTATAGGCCATTCATGCTGAGGCACCAGAATGGACTTAAATTCTATTGCCAAATTTACATTTTAGGTTTAGCTTTATATTGTTTTCTTCTAAACAGGCAGGCACCCTGTTATATTTGAATCTATGCCTTAAAGTCAGATGACCTGGTTCAAATTTCACCTCTAATACAATCTGTGTTACTTAATTACTTTAGTCCTTAATTTCCTTACCTTTAAAATGAAGGTGTGGGATTAGACAGTCTCTAAGAGTCTATCTATAGATCTATGATTCTACATACAATCTCAGTCAACGTGGATATCTTTCCTTTGAGATTTTCCAAAATTACTTCTATCATTTTAAATTGATTCATTTGTATTCGAGACCTCTCTATACCCATGCTTCCAGATGAAGAGGATATGAGCAAATACTATATTTCCATGAAAAGCCAAAAAAAGAAAATAGGATAATGAGAAGCATATTAATTTAGTTATAGATTGTAAACATATTACCTAACCTTCATCTATTTTCTATTATTTGTCCTGACATTTTCTAAAAATTTCAGAGTTCATCATGGATATAACATTATTTTTATTGATGATTTATTAACACAGCCAGTTTTTAACAACTTCCAAACTTATTCTAGCTGGCAACTACTGTTTGGCCTAAATATAGTAATTGACACTTTAAATTTTATGAAAGATTTCCACATACCCATCCTATGAGGTAGTTACAGTATTATAATCTATATTAGAGCAAGAGCTGAGACCTCAGTTTAAGTGATCTGCTCAGAAAATACACAATTTGTAAGTGGCTGAGGTAGAACTTTGACCCATTCTTTCTGGATTCAACTATTCTCTCATCCCTTGCTGCTTCTTTACTGTGAGGCAACATCAGACTAATATTTTCACCTACTACTGGCTAGGTAAAATCTTGTCAGGAAAAAAAAAAAAGATCGCAAATCACCAGAATTAAGAGAAACAGAAAGTCAGCACAAAGTAGAAGCACTAGGAAGCTGACAGAGCCAGAACAAAGAATTAAGAAAAAATAAAATGAGCATCAAAATTGATTTGGAAAGAAGCATAAGGAAGTGCATCAGATATATATTACTCCTGTTCAGTGACATAGCTAATGATGCAAAGTCAGATGTTAGTGTGAAGAGGTCAAAAAAAAAACAAGTAGGGAAGCACAGGAGATGAGGGAGAAGAGAGGAGTTTAAGGGAGATTATTAGAAACAGGAAGAGGAAATTTTACAGGGGAATTTCGAAAGGTGAGATGTACTTTATGTCAAAATAGGGCAAATGTGAAGGTACTGTTTTAGGAAGTTATTCAGTAAGGGTGGTGCAAAAAGGAAGAGATCTTGGCAATGAAACCAGCATAAAGTCTGGTGAGGAACAATGAGAGAAGCTGGGAGAACAGAGTGAACCATCTGAATCTGGTCATTACAATTTGGACACAGTAGACACAGTGGACACAGACCAAGGGATGAGGCACAGTATCAGATAACCATAAACCACACTGTAATTGTCTCTAGCTACTCTAATATACCGAACATCTACTTTCTTCCTAAATGCATTTCTCTACCATGGTTGGTCTTTCTCTGAGGTTGATCCAAGACTTTGCAAATTACTATTTCCTTATTTAGTAACCATTCCTTCCTTGGCATTCTAAGAATTTAGGTATTTTCTTTTCAAGTGATCTATTACCTCATTGGGTCTCAGGCAAACTCCTTTTCAAAAGCTTTGAGAGGAGAAATTTGTTTTTAATAATACTGTGTCCTGGGCTCTTCCTTATTGCCCAAATCACAAATGCAGTCACTCAGAATCTTATCCAGATAACATCAATAAGAGAAAATCTTTTAATCAATCTAAATTAAGCTTAAAGAACTTTAACATTAGGGTTAAAGAAATATTTTAAGGGATTTAATGGATAGAATAAGGGTTTTCTGTCTATCTAAAACCTTTTTTGATGGGTATAATAAATACAGTCTGCCGAAATATTATGATACCTTCTGGATCAGTTCAATTAAATAAGTGGTTTAATGTAGACCTGTCCCTGTACTGGACCTAGAGGCGATAAAAGAAAAGAATTTTTGCAATTTTTTGCAAGATTTTACAATTTAATAAGAGGTCAAAGTTTTCAAATAGGGCTAACTTTCCATTATAACTCTTACAACTTAAATTTCCTCTTCCAGTCAAAATACCAGAGTTTTTGGTAGATTGCTACTTCAACATCCTCTTTCCTGCATTTCCCCATCACCACCACCCCAATTTCCTGACATTACCATGTACTGCAAAGTAAGTTCAATGATGGTAACAACAAAACAGAACAGGAAGCGGTAGGAACAACCTGGATAGACCTGGCTGGGTGTGATGAGCTACATGGTGAAGAGGAAAGAGCTTCACTCTACAGAAAATGAGGTCAGAATGAGCAACAACTCAGACCAAATAGGATGGATTCACATAAGATGTACATTCCACTCAATAGATATTAATCAAATTACCATGATTGCTTCATTTAGAATCATATTTTCAGAGATCATAGATGAGACCTAATTGCAATATTGAAGCCTATCTAGTCCAATTCCTTCATTTTAAAGATGAAGAAACTGAAACACAAAGAGGTGAATTCCTTTTCTGAGGCTATATGGTAATAAGTGACAGAACTCTAAAACCACACAAGTCTCTTTCTTCTGGAACATGCTAGGTCCTAGACAATTCAGAAGCATAATCAAGCAAAAGCATAATCTGAGTTCAAAGGTAGACTGAATATATAGTTCTCAGAATAAAAGGGCAATAGAATCTGGCCAGGGAGATAGGACCCTGGTAAAGACAGAAAGGTCCATTCATTGGGGAAGGCAAGGACTATTTCATAAAGGAAGGGCTGTTTGTCTTCTGTCCTGATTTTAAAAACCCTCTTATCTGGGGCATGTAGAATGCAGCAAATTTGTGTGACTACAGAATCCAGAGGGAAGGGGAGCTTTGTAGGTTATAGTAATTGATGGTTACAGTATAGATTGCAAGTTTTCCCTCTGGGGATTCCTCACATTTTAACACTATGGTAATCAAAGGTATTATAGTGGCATCCTACTCAACTCTCTCCAGGGATTCCTAGTCACCCAATAAATCAAAAGACATAATCGTTAGGATTCAAAGCACTCAGATATCACCTTAAAGAAACACTATATCTTTGTTATGCTTCCTTTTACTTAAAGAAGCACTATATCTTTGTTATGCTTCCTGTTAAAGTAAACAGTTCTTTCTCTCATGCTATATGATTCTTCTTTTTCCAACTGTGATCCTTTCATTCTGTGACACCTAGGTCCATTCCTCTCTTCCACCTATCCTGAAGGTGGGCTCAGTTTAAGGGCAAACCACCTGACTTTTCTGAGTGTCTTTCAAGAATTAGAAAATGTAGGGTTTGGAATAGAAGACTTCTATGAGCTGTGATGAATCCTGGGACTATATCCTCTCCCAAATTCCTTCCTTACTCAGTGCTATGTCATTTAATCGCATTGTGAGAAATGTTACAAGGACACTGATATCTACTAGTGATATTATTCCATTATTTCAAAACCTACTTCTTGTTGGTCACTTTGGAGTGTATTGTCCTCAACAGAAGGTAGCCTACTAGTCCTATACTCTCTTCCAAATTCTGTTTGTTAGATGTAGATTCCATCAGACACTTGTGGAAATGGCCAGATTTGGCACTTATGACTGGAGTTTCCTTCTTAAAGTTTTTGTCTTCAACTTCTTTGAGTAGTTCTGAGGATCAAACAAGATAATGTTTTTAAAGCACTTTGCAAAATTTAAAGTGTTATTTTCTAAAGTCATCTATTGTCTCCTTATAAAAGTAGTCTTTGGTCAATCTATTTCAATCCAAAGACATTCCACAAGGACTTTGTTCCATAGGAAAAAAGCATCATCTGGGGTGAGTGTTGGGGCAGGGAAGTAACTTTGAACAGATATTGGGGGTGACAGGGTTTTGTTTTACTGTAGTTGGTCAACTAAGAAGGGAATCCAGAACTAAAAAATATCCTCCTCAGACCTCTAAATTGAGTGTGTGTGTGTGTATGCATGTTTGTATGTTATAATACTCAGTCTCTATTATAATTTTCTTTACAAGTGGGAGTACTATTTCCTTTACATGTAGGAACCCATTTACAAATGTGGACAGATTTATATCTAAGTGCTACACATGGGAACTCATGTTCCTGTTCTTTATTACATATCTCTTTATCTACTTTACATGTAGATAATTTACATAAATATTTTGGAAACAAAGCTTTGTTAAAAATATAATTTAATTTAACAAATATTTATTACATGCCTTTGATGTTTGAGTCACTCTTCAACAAAATCCATGTCAGTTTAAAAGTAATTGAATAGCAATTTACATTGGAAAAATGAAATGGATGAAGAATGCCTCTTGCCCAGCCCATAATATATAGTTGGATGAGCTTCCACCTCTCCATTGCCTTGAGGAGAGAGAGATATTTCAACATTTAGCTAGAGAGATAAAAGGGTAGCAATCTGGGTGGAATGGAAGGCAACCTAAAATGCAGGAGGATATAGCATAAGATTTAGAAACAACTAACATCTAGGGTATAAAAGAAGGAAGACATGAAAGAGAGCAATGTAAACAAAGGTCTATCTGGCAGACAGAAAGCAGAATGTAGGAACTCTTAATTTCAGGATGAGCAGTTTTCACTATCCCACAGACAAAGAAGAATTAAAAAAAAAGCTGAAATGGGACAGTGAAATTATGGTCCCTATGTATTTAAAAGATCATTTTTGTTATTGTATAAAAGATGGATTGTGGAAGAAAAGATGTTGGAGGCAGTTACAATGATAGAGATAATAATTGATAGATTCCTTAGGAAGGTTAGTTACAATCTGATAGAAAGGAGGGATCGATAGGAGAAATACTGTGGAGCAGGGCTATCAAACAAATGGGCCATGGCATACAGCTCACAGTAATACAGGACCTGAACCAGATTAAAATATAATTGGGAATATTTAACAAAAATAAACAAAAATTTAATAAAACCAAGATCATATTAATATGTAGTTTTTCTATGTCAATATGGTACTCATATGTATCCTTTTGTATGGTTTAGTAACATCCCATTTCTATTTCAGTTTGACACTTCGGCCACAGAGGGAAAATTGATGGCATGTGGGAAATTAGTGAATGTAAGGAGTAACAGAGGGAGGAAAATTCCAAGATAACAGAAAATTTCAGCCTCATTTATAGGGAAGTTATGAGAATATCGACAAAAATGTCAGAGAAAGTGGGAAATGCAAGTTTAGTAGGGCAAATTATTCATTTGTTTTTGAACATGTTATGTTTGAGGAACCAATGGGATATTCATCAGATGATGTTCAGCAGATACTTTCAGATGTAGAAATGGAGTTCAAAGACTTTGTGTATATAGGCTGGGGAGTCTTCTCCATAGAAATGATAATTGAATTATTTAATAGACTATAGAATTACTAAATTTCAGAGATGTAAGGACCAATGCCATCTTGGGATAATGAATTGATTTGTTCATGAATTAAATTTAAGGAATATAGAGGGGTTTTTTTTAGGATTTTTTGCAAGACAAATAGGGTTAAGTGGCTTGCCCAAGGCCACACAGCTAGGTAGTTATTAAGTGTCTGAGGCTGGATTTGAACTCAGGTACTCCTGACTCTAGGGCTGGTGCGCTATCCATTGCACCACCTAGCCACTCCAGTCTCACTCTCTCTTAACAGAATCATGAAAGTCCAAAGTATTAAAGTCAATATTTTTGGAAATTTCAACAGTTTCAGTAAATGACATTAGTATCTTCATTTCTGACTAAGCTCTGATTTTCTACAGTGCTTTTCCCCATCACTATCATGGTTATTGGAATAAAAATATTTTCATTCATCACTTCTGTGAGGAGAATGTTTTCACAGACTCCCCTAATTCACAATTAGTTTTGAGATCTGTGGTCATCTTCAACCTAGTCTAGTCTGTGTGCTAAAATGGTTTTAATAGAGTGTAGTCACTATGGAGACTTCTTGGAGACTCAGGTGAGTCTTGGGTTAGAGCTGGACACCAAAGATGAATGATCAGCCCTGAAAAGGACTTTAAATGACAAATAAGTGCTTGTCTTGGGGAAATCAGGATCCACTGGAGCTTATTGAGCAGAGAGAATAATTCCTTCCCTACAAAAGAGCCATTCAAACACTCTAATACATCTTTAATGTTCATTCTCTACATATCCTTTATTTTCTGAATAAACATATCAAATTTCTCAGCTGATGATTATATGAAATTCAAGGCCTTTGATACTTTTTTTGGCTTTCTCTGGACATTCATCAACTTGCTCATATTCTTTCTAAATGTAATCCTCAGAATTTAATTCATTATTCCAGATACAGTCTGGTCAGGGCAGAGTATAGATGATCATTAACTTTCACTATAGGGGCACTTACACTGTGGCTGTCTTATGACAATTATGAATTGCATTAGGACTTTTGTTTTATTTTTACTGTTTTGTTGAGTTGTTGGCTCATATAGAAATTGTAGTTATTAACCCTGCCTCTCCCCCCACCCCCTAAACTTTGGATATAAAGTGTTATTTCAAAGATCATAGATACAGCATTAGAAGAGATTTCACATCTGCTGATCCAACCTTTCATTTTACAGATGAGAAAACCAAGGCCTGGTAAAGTTAAGTGATTTGTCCAAACTCACAGGGGTAATCAGCATGAAAGGTAAGATTTTAACCTACATCCAACACTCTTTCCAAATGGTGTTCCCTATATAATAAAAAGTTTATTTTTAATCCAGTTAAGACTTTACATTTATCTTTATTAAGTTTCAATCTATTATTACTTGACCCATCTTTCTAAGCTCTTGAGACAGTATGGGATCTTTGACAATGTGTTAGCTATTTTTCCCAGCTCTGTTCTTCCAAAAAAAATATATTCAAGACTTTATTAAACTGTTTAATAGACTAGGGCCAAGGACAGACCACTGAGACACTAGAGACATGCTCTAAAATTGCTTTTGATTCATTATTGACTACTCTTTAGACTTCTTAGATTTAGTTTTTCAACTGACTCCATATAACTTTATGTAACTTTAGTTTTGTCTATCATACATCTGTCCATCTCATCCAAAAATATAACATGTGAGACTCTTGTGCTTTGATAGAATCCAAGTAAATGATGTCTGGCATTTTCCTAATTTAACAGTCTAGTAACCCTGTCAAAAAAGAGGAAATGGGTTTGTATGACTTGTGATTGATGAAACCATTCGGGCTCTTAGGAATCTATGTTTCACTTACTAAACATCCACAAGTTATATTCATAATAATATGTTCTTTGCAGGAAATTAAAAAAATAACTGACATACATTTTCTATACTGCATGCTTCCTATGTTTTTTAAGTGGGAAATTTGTTCTTCAGTTCTGAAGCCTCTTACCTACTCTTCATAATCCTTTAAATGGTCATTGAAAGTTACTGAGCAGACATATCTACCAATTTAATTCAATATTTTCTCTATGCTGAGAACAGATATACTAGATTTTTTTTGCTTATTGCTACTCCTACTTGTAATTTGTCTTAAAAAAGAAGAAATTCTGGCATAGTTTAAAAGCAACCTAGATTTGTGGGGGGAACATATTTCAAAAGAATGAGAATCAATATAGATAGGAAACTATGAACTGCATTGGTACTAGAGATGTCTTCTCAATAGGGCTGGAAGATGCTCTAGCCTTCTGAACACTAAGGGAAATAATTCCAATGAGGAGGGAAAAGGAGATTTGTCTTAAGAGAAAAATATAGATTCATAGGAAACTTAACAATCACCTTGAATTTAAATAAGATGAATATAGAAAATGGAAGTTCAGTAGAAAACTGAACAATAGTTAATATTTGCATTAATATAGTACTTACTATGTGTTAGATACTGTGCTAAGTGCCTTACCTTCTAGGTAGATGCAATTATCACCATCCCTTTAACAGAGGAGGAAACTGAGGCAAAAAGAGGTTAAATGATTTGCTTTTGTTCAAATACCTAGTGAGTATGTGAGGCCAAATTTGAACTCAGGGGTTTCTGACTCCAGGTCTTGTGCTCTATCTGCTGTACCACTCAGCTGTAAGATGAAAACAATCTGAAGATAAGGGAAAAATGTGGTCAGAAGTGCTAAAATTTGAAATGAAGTAAATGTGGCAGGGAGAAAAAGAGAACAAATGTTTTCTTTTCCTAAATATTTGTTGGGAGAAAAAGGAGGATCAAATAAGATTTAGGACCTTTGCTTAAAATTATGAGGTGATGGTATAGGAAAACAGGGAGCAAGAGGTAGTCAACTCTTTATTTTTCTGTTTCTTCTAACAAGGAAATTGATTTTTGCCCTGAAAATGACTGAACTAAAACCACTAACAGAGATATAAGTAAAGAGTTGGTAAATTAGCTTATGTAATAGCCAGCCTGAATGATCCAAGTCACCTATATCAGATGAAGTATATCAACGGGAACCGAGAGAATTACAGGACAGTAATAAAATATAATAATATCGTAAGAAGAAATCTCAGAGACCATCTGTTCTAAGGCTTTTATCTTACAGATGAGTACTCTAAGAATCAGAGACTTAAGAGACTTACCCAAGGTAGTAAGGATTAAAGACAAGATCCAAAAAGAGTTGGTTATGGGATTTCTGTCTGTCAAAGTTCTTTATTTCAAGTTTTCACTGGAACCTGACTGGCCTAAGTTCCTGAGGTTCAAGTCATACATTCCTTGACCTACTGACCTGTTTGAGTTTGATCATATCAATATGCTTCCTAGGTATATCTAATCTTGAAGTCAATACTCATCAGCTTTGGTAGTTCCTCAAAGCTTCATGAGTCAATTATTGTTAATTATACAAGTAGATGAATCTCTTCCTAACTTATAGAATTGGTTCTTTGTTAATCACCAATTCTATAAGTTGGGAAGAGGATATTTGACTTGTTTAATTATCTACTTGAGTGAAGTTTATCAGCCATATGTGGGAGCTGCCAAATCTGAAATTTTCAGTGTGAACATTTTCACCTCAGAAATTGGGAAAGAAATTGGGAAAATTGGGAAACTTACCAAGACTTGATTATGGTTTCATTGATTGTCTAGCTTAAAGAAAGTGATGGAGAAAATGTCGATATTTCAAACTAAATTTAAAATATTTCAATACTTTTTTCCTTACTGCATGTTATCCTTAAGTATTCTTTATATATGGGTGTTCTTTTTATTAACTTCTAAATAAACAAGTGTCCCATTTCTTTTCATCATAGACCCTGAATTTCCAGGGGAGCATCCTGAGTCAAGTTTATCTCCTTTACAATGCTTCGCATTCTGGAACACTAGGATTTTTTCTTCAGTTCTTTACTTCATTAGCAAGCAAGATTGCTGAGATGTTTTCACTAATGTATGAGAGATCATGGAAAGTAAAAGAGATATGAGAAGACTAGGAAAGGGTTCATGATGTCCTAATTTGTAAAATAGAGAAGTGTAAATTAGAGACTAGTGGTTACTTAAAAATTGTTGTAGGATGTCCAGAATAGAAAGTAATGATTAAAGAAAGTAAGCATGACTTCGTTAAAGACAGACCAATCTCATTTCTTTTTTGTGGACAGAATCTCCAAACTAGTAGATGAGAGAAGTATAGATAGATATAATTTACCTAGATTTTAATGTAGTTCTTAGCAAAGAATCTCATGGTATTCTTGTTGAAAAAAGATGGAGAGAGATAGATTAGACAAAAATACTATTATATCCAATTAGAAGTGTTTGGATAGCTGGACTCAAAGAGTAATTGTTAATGGTTAATATTCAATGTAGCAGGAAATCTCCAGTGTGGTTCCCCCAGGAATCTGTGAGTGCCCTTGCATATATTCAGTTATAAATCTTGTATTCAGTGCCAGTCCCTATTTTAGAAGAAAGGTATAAATAATGAAATAGTCCCTTCTTTCAAGATTACAATCAAATAAGGGAAACAATAAATAAAAATGTAAATATAAAATTAATATGGAGAATAAATACATACATGAAAGAATTAGATGCAAGGGAATTGGGAGCACTGACAATTAAGGGCACAAGGAAAAAACTTTAAATAGGTGGTGTTTCCACTGTGTCTTGAAGAAAAAAATGGGATCTATGCAATAGGTGGTGAGGGAGTATATTCCAGAAATGAAATGTGACCAATGAAAAAAGCCCATAAATGGGGTTCCATGAGTGAGGAACAGAGAGAAGGCAGTTAGTTAGGATCTCAGAATGTGAGAGAGGTGTAATATTTAGTATGAATTGAAAGATGATAGATGGGAACAAGATTATAAAGATTTGTAAAAAATATACCACCTCTGAGATTTACCTAGACTTATAGACCAGAGGTAGAGTCTCAATCAATATTTATTATTATTATTATTATTATTATTATTATTATTATTATTATTATTATTATTATCTAGATTAGGGAGATTGTAGATAGTACCTCAAAAAAAGGAGTTATTTATTTATAGAATGAGAGGGCTTGAGTAGATGATTTCTAACATTCCAATGTAATAAGGACTTAATAAATATATTTTTTCCTGAAAAACTTTTAACATTCTATATTTACATTTTACCCCAATGGAATATCTGATTCAAATTCAGATCTTGCAGTACACTGGATAATAGAATTCCGGGGCCTCCTCCTAGTTTCCATTGGCTTATATTCTTAAACTACTAAAGATTTGAGAGTGTTCAGCATAAAGTCAGTTTGTAAGTCTCTTTATTTAAAACACATGGAGGTAGGGTAAAAGGAAAGGAGGGGGATTACAAAACTTCACTTACAACCCTTTATTTAAAAAAATCATACTTTAAAAAATGAGTGATGATTCTGAAGGACACATACTTATTTTGAAAACAAGCGAAAAAAATATCCCAACATTTTAGTTAATAATCAAATACCCAAGAAAGTCAGAATAATGATTTGGTCACACTTACACTTTCTATAATCACAAGTCCAATAGTTGTTCAACTATACTGTAATCACAATAATACAACTGGGAGCTATTGTAAGCTAGGGTGACAGCAATAATTAAAGAAAAAAAGCATCACTACTACTTGTTCCAATAGATTGTTTTTCCTTTGTCAATTTTTGTCCATGGAATTCTGACTGTAGTTATTTCTCAAATGAACTTCTGGGGATATTAGTAATTGTCATAGACTACTGCTGCTTTTTTATAACCTCTGCTAAAATCTGAAAAGAGATAGAAAGGATAGAAAAAGTATGAAAGGGATTAGTGAAGAAGACTAATAAAGTTAATAAATTACATGAAAGTCTACATAACATCCAAAAAGCAACAAATCAATGCAGCAAAGAACTGACTATCTTCCTAGAATCATTACTGTCACAGATAAAAAAGAGAATAATGAAAGGATTATTTTCAGACTTTATAACTGACCTTTAAAAACTTCAGAATAGAATAAGAATATGCTTGAAAATTTTAATGGAGTATCATAGCTATTCATGAAATAATTAACTATCTCCTATGATATCAGCTGTTCTCACAAAAGAATTTCTATTGTTACAATATTATATTTTCCTTCAATGAATAACATTATTACATTATTATAATATAATGTTATAATACATCTCAAATTTATTGTGAGAACATATTAGTACTTTCTATTTCATTTAGGAAAGAAGAATAGTAAAAAAAATACTCAAAAAAGTTCACAATGTTATTTTTCTTTATGGAGATAGAAAATAGTTGTTGCTTTCAATTTGACAAGCAAAGGGAGACAGTAGAAAGAAAGCAAATATTTTTAAATGTTTTCCCTGCTGGGCAGCAGCAGCATTGGGGTTGGGGATTGAGGGTTGGGGAGAGACCATAATTATAATTTGAAATAGACATATTTAAAAAAAAACAAAATCACTTCAATATTTGTGTCATTTCTCTGCAGGTCATTGTTTACAATTATGATATAATATAATATGATATATATTAGTTTACTTTTGAAGTAAAATCTAACAGTATTTTAAGTTTAATAAAGACAATAGCAAATGTTTTTAGAGCTAACAATCAGTTATATCATTGAACTGGTAACAAAAAAAACCATGTCTATTTGAAAACAATTTGGGATACATTTAAGCCTAGATTAAATATCTTAGGAGAAGGTAAAAAATTTGAACAGGGCAACTAGATGGTACAGTGGTTAGAGTGCTGGCTTGGAAATTAGGAGGATCTGAGTTCAAATTTAGCCTCAGGTACTTACTAACTGTATGATCTTGGGCAAGTCACTTAACTTTGATTGTCTTGCATGAAGGGGTTTCTCCAGTTATCCTAATTCATATCTGACTACCATACCTATAGGGTTCTAGAGGGAAAAAAAGAGGCTGGTTACATTGCACAACACACCGATTCATGTGCATGTCATGGCATTCTGTGAGAATGAAGAATAAGCATCATTGTCACACTTCACTCTGAACTTTAGGACAGAGTAGCAGGTTGGTTCTTGAAAAGAGTTTTTAAAAATCTTTTCCCTCTTTATCTGAAGATGTGAAAATTGAAAGAAAAAAGAAAGAAGAAGAAAGGAATAAAAAAAGGAGTAAGAAAAGGTCCTAATAAATGAACAACAAAAAAGGAAGCAACAGTTATACAAATTTTCCCTATCATTTACTTCATCATTTTCTGTTAAAATGTATTTATAGTTCATGGGGGAAACTGGAGGAAAGTAAGGTCTCAAACATAAGTAACTCTTTTTATATCTTTGTTTTCCTACTCGAATCATTTTTCTATGTCATTCAATCATTACATATTTAAAGTTTGAACTTAAACATTTGTTATAGTTCAGACAAGAGAAAATGAGTATATATGATTGTGTGGGAGAGAGAGACTGACAGAAAAGAGACAAAGACAGAGATAGAAGAGTAAGAGATAGAACCAGAGGAAGAGGCAAAGAATGAGAACACCATCTTTTCTAATTTAAATAACTCAGATGGAAATAACTTAAATGTATATGAGTTATAGATAGAAGTTTGTTTAATATGTACATATACTGTTGCCATGAATTTTAAAACTATTCTTGATTAGAGACTTTATTCTTGATTAGAGACTTTAATCAGTTATCTAACATGTCTTAAACAAATTAAACTATGCTAGACAGCATAATCTTAAAGATATTTCAGTGAAAATTTTAAAATAATCCACTTACAAAATGTATTTAATTTGGGATTGTAGAAATGAATTGTGATTAGAAATTGTAGCATTTCATAATTCCTAGTCTTCACTATTGATTGGCCTGCTATCTTCTTGTTGGTAGGACATGAAACCAGATGAAATTAACTTCCTGATTTCTGGCATATTTTCTTATCTAAAAGAAATAAGAATCATAATTTTAAGGTTTTTAGATACCAATTATTATACCAGTTCTAGTTAAGCACAATATCACAAAAGGTTTTTTTTTTTTCCTGTGCCTATAATTTACTACGTGGAGCCCTATAGATGTGAACTTTGAAATTTTGAAACAAATGAATATTTAATATTTATTTAATGAGTGTAAGATTTTTATCTTCCCTTGATATTTTAATTTTCTAAAGTTAAGAGCAGAGTAATAACATTTTTGTGAAAGACAATATGCATAATTTGTAATTGTCAATAACTTGGTTGACTTTGAATTCCATATATTTATTTCTTTATCAAACTAGAAATAGATGAGAATAAAAAATAATTCTACCTCAGAATAAGGATTAAAGTACTTTTTAAAAGTAAAAAACAGAGTACAGAATTTAGTTTTGCTTGGTTTATTTGTTTGGCTGTCAAAGCATATTAAATTTATCACACTCTCTCATTTTGGCTAGATCTTTTATCTATCAACTTAAAATGAAAAAAATGAAACATAATTATTAGGTAGAAGCCTGACGTGGACCCCGGAAGACCTGGGTTTGAATTCTACTTTTAACAAATATTAAATGTATCACCTTCATCAAGTCAATTTCTTAGTTCTTTAGAAAATCCTAAGAAAAATAAAATGCACAGAACGTTCCAACATGAAAAGTTTTATAGAAGTTTCCTCACTGGGAAATTATCCATACCCAAATATATTCCAGGTCCATTCCCTTTCCCTTTAAATTAAATGTAATTAAATGCATAGCTGGGATGCAGTATGGGAGGAGAGCAGGGAAAATCAGACCCCTCCTCCAAAGTTGTTGAATGGATAACAGTCTTTTTGCAATGCTTCACTACAGACCTATGTCTCTCTCTTTCCTGTGTGGGTATGGAGAAAATTTCATTTGGGTAAAAAAAAGTCATTGATGATGAGGCTCAGATTTAATTTGTTCAGAGTGTATATAATTCATGAGGACCTTATCTCTGCCTAGAATCAAAGTGATGAAGGCAACCTTGCTCTGAGTCACGGGGAAAGAAAAATAGAAACAAAAACTAGAAATGTGTAAAAATCTATAAAATCTTATAAAGACATCAAAGGTCATTGGCCATTTAAATAAAAGTAAAATGCTCCCTTTTTACTAATGCTACAAGGTCACATGGTGGAGCATTTAGGTGAAGCACTGGCTAGAACACTGACCTCCAAGTCAGAAAGATAGGAGTTCAAACACAACCTCAGACACTTCATAGTAACTAGCTATTTGACCCTGGGAAAGTCACTTAATCCTGATTGCCTCACATCCAGAATCATCTCCAGTCAAACCTGATTCATATCTGGCCACTGGATCCAGATAGCTCTGGAGAAAAAAAGTGAGGCTGGTGACTTAGTGCAGCAGCCTCTCATGCAAATCCAATTAACATGCTTGTCATAGCATTACCTCCCTGATGTCATGGTCTTCTTTAAAATACAATTCATTCAGATCAAATGGTATACCCATATTTGTGATGAGCAAGTTTCTTCAGTGATATTAAATATTCCAGCCCAGCAATAAGTGCTTTCTCTTACCCAAGATTCTGCAAAAGAATCGTTGATTTTGACCTGGAAAGAAACTTAGAGATCAAGTCTAATATTCTTATTGAAAGATAAATAAACTGAATGATCTAAACTGAATGATCTAGAGTTTTTGAAAGAAAGGATTAAACTCATGGTCTTCCTAACTGCAAGTCCAATAAGCTCTATGTAGCTCACTAAACTATCTTTCTGACTTCTTTTAAAAAATGAGCAAAAAAGCAGAAAGAGTGCATTGTATACTTGAAAGGATTGAGATGAAATTAAACAGCACATACTGTGGATGATTAATTATCATCTTTCCTCTTTATTTTCTATCCACCTGTCTTGCTTGTTTCTCAAGTGAAAGTGGAAGTTCTAAGATGAAATTTGCCCCAGCCACAGATGAATAACCCTTGATCCAAATTGCAGATCTACCACATGAAAGGATTTCCAAGTTTAAAGGGTCAGAATTTTCCCTGGGACCTGATATTTAGCTGATTCAAACTGTAGCACTGTCCCTTATGAGGTCTGAGGCAGATGGAATTAACATTAATGACTATTAGCATCAATACCAATGCAGGCAATGACTAGGGACTTAGGAAATGCATATATTCAATCCTACCCACCAAAACACTGTTTGTTGATAAGCCGCTTGTAGTAGGACTCTTCTTGACAGCCTAGGATGCCTGGAAATGAATGGCATTATTCAATCAGCATGATTAATGCTTAAAACTTTCTTCATAGGAATCAAAGACTAGATTTGAATCCTGTCTGTAACATATATTGACTAAGAGTCTGGGAAAAATACTTAATCTCATCATAAATTTCACATATTGACATTATTGATTTAATTAAAAAGGTTTAATTATTTTGTCATTTTATATACAATAAATATGGTTTAGTAAGCCAAATGGAGATGAGATGATGAATTGAAACTTATGTAGATGTCAACCATGGTAGAAGGTATTTTTGCTGAATTCAGAGATTTCTAATCTTTGATAGCTTCAGACAAACTTTGCAACTTTGAAGTTTTTGTTCCATTTATTCTTGGCAAAAAGTGATTTCTTGGTTCAAAGTAAAACTGATTTCACTGGATTGCTCAAAGGGATTTTTGGACACCATAGTGCTTTTATTAATCAGAAACACTTCTGCTTGAAAATATACATGGTGCAAAAAATGCTTTTCAAAAGCATTTGATCCCCGGAGAATGTAACAAATCTTAGAAGAAACTATATCAAAACATTATTAACTTCACCAAGTCCCAGAGTTGAGGGTTAGGAAAAAACTGGACCAATACACCCCAAAATAAGTTTTGCTTATTGTAGTAAACCCATAGTATTCCAATCAATTTGTAATTGTTGAAAATGTCCTTTAACAACCATGCATAATGTATTTTGGCCAATGATAGATTTAGATCTGCTGTGATGACATTTAGCTCACCTTTGAAATGAAACTGCAATTTAATAGGAATTTTCATTCTCAGGTTTGCTTGATAAGTTTTTCAAAATATATAGAAAAGGTAACTTTCTTCACTACTAAGGCAGAGAAGCTTTTCCTTTAGAAAGAACAGATGTCCCCATTTTTTAATCAACTAAAATTTCAAGAACTTTATTTTTATTTCTCTTTTGAAAGGCAGCAGCACAGGCTTGCGACCTCTTCTAGTGCAACATCATGCTGTGTTTGTGTTTAAATATGGACATAAGTCATAAGCCTTCTCTTTCAGATTGATGTTTATTATCTCCTTTGAGTTCTGTCCTCCAAATGCTTGTCTTCCTCATATTTATTCTGTGATATAGGATGTAAGTATTAACCACACACTTCATTCTCCAAGGAAAGTACTCTATAGCCTAACAAACAGGCAATATTTTTTTCCCTGTGACCTAGACGTTCAACTAGAGAAAGTTTTATAATCTTTATTTTTTTAAACAGAGGTTGGAAAGAGGGTGATTGAACTACTGGGTGAAGATTCTGTTCTTACTCCAGTTACACTTGAATGCTTGTAAACTGAGATAATGGGAAACCACTCTTGGGTTTCTTTTGGAGGAATTCTTGAAAGAATTCTGGCAGGCAGGTGAAAGGATAGAAGGAATCATAATGGAAATAAAAGCAGCACTACTTTAGTGCCTTCTGACATAGACATTGTCAAATAAGCCATGCCACAAGTGGAAAAACCATAAGATTAGTACATACTGTTTTACAAAGATGAGGATCCTAATTAGCAGTGGATGGGAAGCTCAGCATGAGCATAAATGGTTGGTTTGAGCTTAAGAGTTATGATGCTGGAGGGTGTCACCAAGATTATACAATATCATGCAGATAACATGAATGTTAAACAAATCACACATTTTGGAATTTCTTAAGTGGCATTTTATAGCTTTGAGATCAGACATGTTTTTGATACTGACTGTTTTTCTTTGCTGGATTCCCTAATGAATTTAACAGCCTTTATACTGAACAGGAAATCTGGAGTGACCATTTGAGGTCTGTTTTCCTTATACTTGTGGAGCACAGGTTTACTTTTGGACACCTAATAAATCAAGATATACTGTCTAAGACTCAGAGATTTTACCATTCCATTAAGCAAAGGACAGAAATCAGACTAGAAGGTTGGGGCATCTTTCTTTATACTCTGACCTATAGGGAAGCCAAGAAGTCAAATCTCCACTGGTCATCTGTCAATTGAATTGGGATGGCTAAAGCTTTTTATTTAAAAAATGATTTTTCTTGTGGCTCACCAAGGAATACAACATATGAATTCTTCTATATTTCAGACAATGGTCCACTGCTGAATTGGTTGCTGTTGACAGCTTTTGACCAGGGAGCCATTAGATTTTGTTAGCTTGTACACAATTATAGCTTTGATATGTGCATCAAGGTAGGTGAAGATTAAAAGGAATACAAATACAGAAAAATATGAAGACTGTGTGGTCTCTAGTACCCTCTTGTGATGTTGTAAATGAATCTGCATTGAAAGGCAAAAAAACCCCATCAGAAATGTTGAGTTCTAAAGAATACTGAGAAAAGCTTTTGAGGAAGAATAAAATAATTTCTTCATTCCAAAATTAAGTACTTGGAAAATGGAGATGAAGACAAAATTGCATATCTTTGTGTTGATTTTAATGGATTTTTTAAATATTATGTTATTATTATTATTTTGGCATAGGTAATGGGAATAAACTGTTGTTTTTCTAATTTTGTTGTACTAAAATATAACTCAAATTTTCTTTCACCTGGCCCCTTTTATGTAATCTATTATATAATTTTGCCTGGGTGATAAGTTTTGGCAGTATTCAGATAAACAAACTTAGTCATCCATCAATCTTTGAATCTGGTTTATTCTAGAAGACACTGTGGATTTGAAAGTGATCAGAAAAAAAATATTATGTTATTATTTCTTTGTAATACTAAAATGCAATGATGATAATAATTACCACCACATAGGGAAAAGACAAAAATCAATATTACAAAAGAGATTCTATTCTAAATTTGTTCTATCAATAAGGAATTTTGTAATAAAATCAAGTTCAAATAACAAGGGGGCTAATCCCCCTTAGTTTTTGGTAAATAGAGTTTTTTCTACCTTTAGAATTATTTTTAAGAAGGTAGTACAAACTAATCATTTATATTTGGAAAAAGTGGAAATGAAACTCCCCCTTTTTTATTCTGGATTTTTAAAGTCCCAAATATGCATGATTATGACAGGTTAAAGATATGATATTACTGAACAAATTTAATTTAGTTGTGACATTTATTTACCAGACCTGTGATTTCATCCATTTAAGGAGTCAGTATAGGAATTATCTTCACTCATTCAGAGGGACAAACTATTTGTAATTTATATTATGAAATTTTCTTGGGACACTGAAAAATTAAGTGTCTTGTCCACAATTACAGAGTTATGAAAGCAAGGTCTTAAATCCAGGGTTTTCTGATGTCAGCACCTCTATCTATTGCATCATGATATCCCTCAGTTAGAGTTTAATATGTGATACCTTACTATATTATATATTTTTGGCACTGGTTTATCCTGAAAGCATTCTAAGTGATTTGAGGGGAGTCTTTTAGTCTTCTATGAAATGTGAATCTCTAATGACATTAATGCATAATAATCATATATATATATATATATATATATATATATATATATATATATATAAAATCTTTAGGAAATTTTTCTGTTTAATCTTGTATTTCTAATGCTATGGTCCACAAAGGTATATATTGATAGAAAGATTCATTGATTGATTATTTGAGTTTTAAAAATAAGCTGATGACACATTGATGATGATGATAACAGTAAGGACAATGATCATATAGAATTTTCAAGATCCAATATGTGCTTCAAAACTCTGTTGAAAATGTGGGAAATTTGAAATATTCTGTTCCACAAAGGGTCTATTGCTGATTTCCGCCCCAGGAGACAAGAAGAATATATTTATGTGAATCTAAAAAGAAGAAAGTTGAATGTAAGTAGTTAACTTTTTCAAAGTCCTTCACTCATATTTCTACTTAAAGATAAAAGAAAGGTTTTATTTTCAGGGTATTGAATCAGGCAAATCAAAGCAAACCAACTTTTAACTTTGTTTTGTAAAAGGAAAATAAGAAACTTGTTAATTAATTGATTTTTTCCTCTTTTTTTTTCAGAAAGTTAATTATAAGTTATTATTTGCCACAGTGCCTAGTTGTTTCAAAAATATATCTCTTATGCTGAATAAATAATTTATTTTCTCCTAAAGAATGAAATTTAGGATACTTATGATAGGAAATCTAATAATGTGATAGATTGCTATAATGCCTAGGACCTTGAATTGTGTATATTTAAATGAAACATCATGACAAACCAAGCAAGAAAAGAATTCAAACTTTTCCATGTGAAGGCTTACTAGATATGAATCTTGAAATAGAATAACATTTTTCTGGGGCAGCTAGGTGGTTCATTGGATAGAACACTGGCCCTAGAGTTGGGAGGATCTAAGTTCAAATCTAACCTCAGATATTTAATAATTGTCTAGCTGTGTGACCTTGGGCAAGTCACTTAACCCCACTGCCTTGTAAGAAACAAAAAGGAAAAAAAAAGAATAGTATTTTACCTGTTTTATATACCAAAAGAGTAGTTAACTGAAACACAGGGAATCTAATTCAATGAATTCATGACATATTTGACATTTTTTTTACAGTGAGTTAATCATGTGAAACAACTTGTCATTACATAGAAGAATGAACTAGAAGATCAGAATGATACAAGTCATTTCTATAAGGTCTAGGCCTATGAGTGGCTTCTGCCCTTCCTCCCCACTTTTTTTTTTCTAACCATGGGAATGACTGACCAACCATAACTGAATATTATTCATCCAGGAATTCAGTGATTGTGATTTCTTCGGAGATTTGTCAGCACTTTAAGTGAGGAGCAAGAAAGGTCAACTGGTCTAAAGATAAAATATAGATCTCTGAGACTATCTAATCTACCTTTTCCAACAAATTTGCAGATGATATAATGAAGAGATATTGTGACTTGCCCAAACTCAAAGAAGTATTTATAACAGGATAGAATAAAAAAACTATATTGTCTGATTGAAAATCCAGTGCTCTTTTTAGCTATCCCAAAGCTATTTATTAAAGGACAATTAATAAATGAAAGTCATACAAGCTTTTAAAAATGATTAAATAACCTAATACATACATTCTGTATCAGAGAGGGATTTTTTAGGAAACTTTTTGCACAAGGAAATATTGTATAGTCAAAGAAAATATGTAGCTATAAATCACCTTAGGCCTTGAAATTAACATCTATAAACAAAAGTATTATTAATTTTATTATTGTTCTTTCTCACTATTTAGATCACTGCTAATTGATCATAATTAACAGAAAGACATATATGCCCATTGGTATTTAATTAAAATCCTGAATTTTTGTGTGGCAGAATTAATAGTAAGCTTAAGGTTTATAAAGCATTTAACCTTTCCTCACAACAGCTCAATTGTTTGAAGCTTGTACAATAACAAGTACAAGTATTATTTTCTGCTTTCATAAATTAGGAAATAGAAGCTCAAATAAGTTGAATTACTGGGCCCATGTTATCGGGTTACATAGCTACAGAAACTCAATGAGCAAAGTACTGGCATTTATCTTTCTGATCAATATATGTACACTATGGGCATATGCTGAGATGTAGTTAAATGGTCATCAGCCCTTTCAAGGAATAGAACTTTTTTTAAATATCAAATATATATATTGCACTTAAATATGTGGTTATTGAACAATTCATACCTATTAAAATATAAACTTAGGTGGAAAAACTCCTAAAAATTCAAGGATGGCAGTACTTTTATTTCATTTATCATAACAACATCAACCTCACTTGAAATATAGCAATATACAGACATATAAGGGAGGTGTTATCTATTTTGTCTCTCTATGGAAAGTATGCTTATTCAGAGTCATAATAGATATCCAATTTAAATTAATAGAAACAGAAATTAAAATGCTTAGGAAGCATGTATTTAGGGACCCCTTTTGATGACTAAAACTTTTTAAGGGTCCTTATCCCAAAATCTGAATGGCAATTATACCAAAGAAAGAGTAACAGAAGTATAAGAATATTTTTTACCCAATGCACTGTACAAGAGAAGTGCTATATTTATAATGCTGAATTTGAATCCTGACTTTGCCACTTATTACCTATTTGTTATCCTGAGCAAATTACTTAACTTCTCTGTGGCTGTTTCAGTCTTAGACAAATTTGGATTAAATGACTTTTAAGATTTCTTCTAATTCCTCTTCTGTTAAGGAACTCAAAGGCATAATTATGACTCAAGTTGGCAAACTAGAGTACAGAACCACATATAAGGAAATTTTAAGTACAAAATTTTGAACATTTATGAGTCAATTCCCCTCTTAGGGCATAATTTTTTTCTTCTATAAAATGAATATGCTTAGATAAATAACTTCTGCAATTCTTTCCAGCTTTAAATACTGCTATTCTTTAATAACTATAATTTTCAAAATATGCTACAATTTTTGTCCCACAAAAATCCTATGATTATCTCATCAAGGTTTTGAGGTGACATTAAGATCCTGCAGATTAAGTTGTAGCAGAACTGTCCCTTTTGTAAAGGATGTGAATATAGTTTTAGTGGCAGGTAGTATCTTCTTTCAAAGGATCAGTGTAGTAATTTATGGAGAACCTGATCCAGTTGCTAGACCATTATAGTGATATATTGTTAGACCATTGCAACCCATGGGATAGAGAAAAATGTCAATGTTCCTTTGTCATATGTAATACACTTCTACTTGGGCAGAAAGAGAAGAGAGTTTATAGAGTGCTGTCACATGTTTTTTAGACAATCCATAGCTTCTAACTCTTGGTCCTTTAAATGTGAGATTCTTATTCAGTGACTGATAGATTTCTATAGGGACATAATTATATCTGGGTTGACTAGATAAAACCAGAAGTCAAAAGGAAGTTGAAACTGAAGACACTAGATTTTCTTAAAAGTTGGCTTTATCACACATTTAAAAGCAATAAGAGATAATTTCATTGGTTAGTTGGTCATCTCAAATTACAATACATGTGTTGAACATTTATTTTTAAAACATGAAGATAAAGTTTTTGGTTACTTAGATTTTGCTGCCAGATTAAGTTCATACATTAAGAGTTCAAAGAGATAATTTAATCCAAACTGAGGCTTAGAATAGTTAAATGACTTATATGCTAGTGTTATATAGGTGGTACATATAGTGGTGGCACATACAACTTGACTTTGAACCAAGTTTCTCTCACTGCAAATACAGAGAATTTCCCATTGTTACAATAGAATAACATATGTAGTAAAAGATGGGAAAGCACAGGAATTTCTAAACAGGAGATGAAGATTTGAAGAGGCAGAGTAGTAGATGAGTCAAGCACAAGATGAAGACAATTGAATAAAGACTATATCTTTTGGTCCAACTTTATTTCTCATCATTGTTCTTCCTCCTGACTCTGCCTCTCATAAACCTTGGTTCATTTAAACTTCTAACTGAAGTACTTAGTTGAACCACAACCAAGAGGCCTTTTCTGATTCCTCCAGTTGTTAGTCACCCACTTCCATAATTATGTATTTATTTTATCTATATACTATATTTACTTATTTGTAAGTATGATATGTTCACTCAACAGAATATAATCTCACCAAGATCTGAGTGTTTCAATATGCATTTTTATATCTAACACCTAACACAGTGCTTAGTCCATTTAAGAAATGCTTATTGTTTCATTGATGGATTGAATCAGTAAGCTAAGTAAAAGCTAAGTAAAGGACAATTTGGTTTGATGAGGTAACAAACCTGGAAGAGAAGGAAAAGGAAATTGAATGTGCTTTTCATGATAATAATGAGTTCTTAAGTGGGTAAGAAGATGACAGATCTAAAGAGGAAGACCGCACAAGCAAAGGAAGGCTAATAAGAGGAAAGGAAAGAATTGGAAATATTAATTCTAGCAGCCTACAAGAGAAGGGCAATTTTTCATGACTTGCAATGTGTGTAATGATTTTATTTATACTATGTTCAAAAGATTTCTATATATGACTAGTGGACTGACTGGTCTCTGAAAGAATAAATAAAGAAGTTTAAGCAGATCATTTTTACAGTTTATAATCAAGAAAAATAAACTATTTCTAAAACATAAAATAGAAGAGAGGCTTGGATTTGAACACAAATAAAGGGAAAATGTGCTTTACAAATATATAATTAGATCCTTACAACAATCCTGTGATGTGAATACTTTTTCTCCCCATTTTAAAACTTAGGAAACTGAGATGAATGGAGGTTAACTGAATTGCCAGGTAGTAAAAATCTCAAACCAGATTTAAACTCAGATATTCCTAACTCCAGGTTAGGAGCAATATTCACTTAATCACGTATCTGCCTTCAGAATAGGTCACAGGCCAGGATGATTAAAGAAGTTGGTAGTATTGACTTGATGCTGTTATACCTGAAGGTAGGAAGAAACTTTATTTCATGAAGCTATCTTTCTCTGTTTTGTAGAATTCATTAGGAACATAGGTTAAAGGATCACCATGAAGACGATTACTGCTTAAAAACCAATATGTATTGCAAAGTGTGAAGAGCAAAGTAATTCTATAATAATAGCTGATAATCCAAATCAAGAAATAAAAAGACCAACAGTAAAAAACTCTAAAAAACATAGATACTAAATATTTATTCATGAACTTCAGTTTAAAGGTAGGATTAGGCTCCAGTCACTTTATAAACAATCCTTTGTCAAAAACTTTGTGAGAAGGTATTGTTTGTGGCTAATAAAAAAACAAAATCACAAATAATGAATTTGACTATCTTAATAGATAGGAAATAGGTTACTGATGTAAGAGTCTTCTTCAAAATAAATATGCACAGTCAGATCATTTGCTTTATAGAAAGGATAGAGATAAGAATATTCTTAATGTGACTTATAAAGCAGTGGCATCCTGATTTATTCAAGTAAGCTCTTTGCTATCTGCACAGCAGATAGAGTTCCAGATTTGGAGTCAGAAGGACTCATTTTTCTGAGTTCAAATTTTTTTTGGACACTTACTAGCTATGTAACCCTCAGAAGGTCATTAAACCTGTTTGTCTCAGTTTCCTCATAAGTAAAATGGGCTGGAGAAGTAAAAGGTACACAACTCCAATATTTTTGCCAAGAAAACTGCAAGAGTCAAATATAACTGAAATGACTGCGCAACAACAACAAATATTTTTTTCTTAAAATGTGAAATGGACAAGATAAAGACTTTCAACATTTCCAATGGAAACTTAAATAATACCAATGCAGCTGTCACAAGAAGATCAAAAAACTTTAGAAACTACCCTTGTCAGAAAATATGCCTTGTTAAGTATTGAGATATCCAAGGACTACACCAGAAAATAATGTAAACTTTTGCAAAATGTCATGAGGATTAGAAATTAGAAGATTATGGGCAGGATTACCTCATCAAATTGTTAAGATCAATGGTGTTGAAAATGAATCTGAAGAAAGGCTTGAATAAGACTCAACTCAACTAGATTATTTTGAGAACATATATACATGAAACTGGAAGAACAATAGACAACTGAAACATGAAATTTGTCAACATTTTTATACAAAAGGTTTTATCATCAAGTGACATGTAATTATATTTAAGTCAAAACCTTTGTTCTGTTCTATGCCATACACAAAATTAGAAGCACAAGAAAGGATAAAAATAGGAAGAGAATCTGGTTTACACCAAGATGATAGAAGAAATTCATTCTGGATATAACATTTTAAAAACTCTGCTGACCTTATTTTCAAGACACTTGAGAAAGAAAAATGTTACCAGTTTACTGGAAAGAAAATCATGGATAAAATTATTTAAAAAAATAATATTGGCTCATTTGCCTTCTTTCTTATCCCTATGAATCTTGATAAGAAGAGTAAGTATGTATAGTATTTCTGTTGAAAATATGAAAGGGGAATATGTAGGCTTTCACAAATTATTTTATAGACCAGACCATTTCAATATAATTACCTAATTGACTTGTAGTCTAGAAAGAAGCTTTTTAAAAAAAGTATTTTGATAAATGCATTTTAATGTTTTCTTTCTAATCTTAACATAAATACATTTTAAAAAAATACATTTTAAAATGTTACAGTGAAAAAGGGTTCATAAGTTTCATTAGACTACTACATATACAAAAGGTTAAAAAAAGTTTGATATAGAGAATACAAGATCCTGCTGTATCTAGTGCTATAACATGCATTCGGTTCTCCTCCAATAGGAAATATCCCATTAAAATATTAGGCTTAGATAGCATTTTTAGATAAATGAGCTCTTGTTCAATGATCTTCTGATTCTTAATATTAAGCAAAGGAAGAGAGAAAATCACTAAAAAGTATTAGTTAATATCAGGAAAGCTGTGCTATGAGGAGGTCAAAAGGGAAGGGAATTAACTACAGACACTGAGAGACTTCAGATAGAGATGATGTAGTGATGATCATACCATATTCAAGAATTAAATTCAGCTTTCTCATATAATATCAATGAACACTTAAAAAGATTGACCTAACAATCCACCTAACAATATACAAAAAAGGAATAAAAGAAAAATTATTGCATACCTATATAATTTACAAATGTATAGACAGCCTATTGAATTTGTTTCTTTGACTCAACTCTATATAACTAGAATGAAGGATGATACCATTAACAAAAATTAAAGAAAGAAGGAGAAATACATTTTGAAGAGAAAATTGATTGTGTTGAATTTGAGGTCTCAATGGAATTCAAAATTTCTCATTGGAGATATGAGAGAAGACAGATGAAAATATACATCTTGGAGATGTGGGGAGAAACGGGATATTGTATAGTTAGACTTCATATAAAAACCTAGAAAGAAAGATCCTTTCTTTAAGACTGAGAGATCATTTGATCAACATCTATCACAAAACTGAATTTCTGGTGAAAATCTGCCAAGAAACAAAATTTAATTTTATAAATATTACAGTAAAAACTCAATCTTTAGGTCTGAAGACTTTGTTTTAAAAACTAGGTGATGGTCAAATACACTGGGATTGTTAAAGAGTCCTTCAAGAATGCCAGTCACAGCACACATCTGCCACTCTTAACTAAGAAAAATTCCACACAGTAAGGAGTCCCCATCTAAAAAGTGTTTTAGGGTAAAGTAAATATCGTGAAAGAATTACCCTTCTTCCCCCGGAGAGGTCACATTTGAGGTTCACTGCTGATGCAAGATCTTGAGCATAGGACAGTGCTCACCTGCTAAGGATTAAATAGAAAGTTACAGTCACTTGTCCAATCAATGCCTTAACTTTTTTATATTCATCCCAGGAAGCTTTGACAAGTTCATAATCCATTCATTAATGTATGTTAATATCATAGCCCATATTTTTGCCTTAACTTTCAAATATTTCTGCCCCCTTTCTTACATCCCTTCCCCCCCAAAAAAACAAAACAAAGAAAAACCCAAGAAGTGTTTTGTGTGAGTTGGCAAAAATGATATACTTCTTGCATTGGAAAAGTATCCTTGTCAAACCGATTTTATTGAACTCTTCTCAGTGTGATATTTCATGACTAAAGTTCCCTCACATACTTTAACAATAAAATGATTGCTTGTCAGCCAGAGCAAGCTGAAATCCCATAAATACTATCTTGAATTATTTCAGACTATAGTACAAAATTTGCCTTGCTAAGCCATCATGGTAGATCTAATAATTTGATAATAATCTTTAAGGTAGGAACCTCATCAAGGAATTATACTATATTCTATTCTGTTCTATACTAGGAAGAACAAAATAATCTTACAAATTGAGTATTGTCATTAACATGCAAAATGGAAATCTATCAGACTATTCTATATTCTGTTTGAAAGCACAAATAATTTTGGAGAATACTATGTTGGTTTGTTTGTATGAAAGCTAAACCATGTAAGAACTCTTTTGCCATTTTTAAAAGACTAGATAAGGCATTTGGCATGCTGCTCTCTGATGGAAGGTGTTGATACATTTTTGATGGTAGCTTAGCTACTTCATTCTTCTCCTTTAGAAGTTTCAGATGAATACCATTTGAAGTTTGTGATTTATGACCACTTAATTTCTCATATTGTTTCAATCAATTCTTTGTTTTGATTGCCCTGACAATTCTTCACCTTTATTCTAGTACAAAGTAACTCCAGGGTAGATAGTTCTCCATCACACACTAAGGGAAAAGCATAGCACAAAGAACTCATTCAATGTCTCTGCATTCTTACTAATGTCTTTTGATTCTTACATTTATACTGTTGTACAATAGCAGACCAAGTCAATCTCCAGCAGTGTTCCTACTCTACCTCACTTAGCCCATCCAAAGAATAATGTTTCATCATGGTGAAAGTGATTATAAAAATTCAATTTAGATTTTTGATTCCCAAAATTTAACCTAAACCTTTATACCCTGCCATTTGATCACTAATGATTTTTCCATTACTTTTAACCTTTCACTTTGTTTTATTTTTTTTTATAATTCTCACAGGTTTCCATGCTGTTTAGATGGTTTTTGATTTCCTCCCCTTAGGTCCTTTTTCACTAATCACTTCATTTTTCTTCAAATCTACTTTTTTTCAAGGAATTTTGTCCATATATGACCTTTCAATACGATGCCCCCTGAGAAGATGTCAAACTTGATTATGTCACTGCTACTGCTACTTCTTTCCTTTTTTTTACTCCATCTTCTGTATAGGACCAAACAGAACTGTTTAACCATCTATATCTCCAAAAGATAGTTTAGCCAGAAAAATTTCTATACCAAAAAGTATTCAAAAGATATCTGAGGTTTCTGCCATTCCTTATCACTAAAAAAATCTTGGCACTGGAGTGCCCAAACTTGAAATGTGCCATCAGTAAATAAGTAGCCACAGTAACAAGCTTTCCCTGTGTGCTCTGCATAGCAGGTCTTGGTCGTAATATAAAGCGTATGCCCCACATTTCCATATGACAAATCAATCACAAAGAGACATAGGTTTTACATTAACATATGCCAATCACTATATGGGAACCTACCAACACTTATGTACTGTACTCAAAAGTTTATCCATCTTTAGATAAATAAAACAATATGTCTCAACCCCAGTTGGATTCACTTTCCTAACTATTTCAATATAACTCCAAGTGTCAGGCAAACCAAATGGAGTGATGATAAGGTTATTCTTACTCTTTCCAGATTGAACAAATCTAACCAAATAGTTTTGTATTACCACAGTGTCTCTTTTGTAAGAAACCATGGAGTAGTCACTGAATTCCTAATATAGCTAAAAAACATACATATCTCTCAGAAACCTCAAAGGGAATATGTGAAGGACTATAAATTCTATAGATGCTTTGCTATTTCTAGGTTTATTTTCTCTGAATCTAGCTCTCAGAAACACTTAAAATATATCCATTCTTCCTGTTTAGATCTTTTAGAACACAAAGAACTATGGAAACATTATCATCAATGCTGTATCTTGGTGTGCATTGAAAATGATGCATGATCATTTAACTCTAAGAGGAAACATAACATATTGGGTTGTGTGTTGGCCTTGGAATCAGGAAGAGCTGGATTCAAGTCATGATTCTGACATATGCTAGCCACATGAACAAGGTCAAATAACTTCTCAGGGTCCAAGGGAAGTATTTAAGTTTACTAGTTATGGAAGAGTTTTGTTAATTTGAATTTAGGAGTTTCTACACCAGGATTTTACTACATTGAAAAAAATTACAGACCATTAATATAAATGTATATATTCATGTATTTGCATGTTAGCATGTAAAATACTTTGAATAGGAATTCTTATTCATATCCAAAAAGACAGATGAGAATTAGAAGTTAAATATAATTTATCCATCATCAAAGAGTTAATCAAAAACAAAAAAGTGAAGTTCAGATATCCCAAAGTGGCAAAATTTCTTAGAAAAAATGACCAAGAAAAAAGGACTGACAAAGAATAGATGTATAGTTGATAGATACAGAGATATAACTGGATCAACCAAGACATTTCAGTTAACACTACTTCTTGAATTATTTTGTTCTTTACTAGTAAAAGGAGCGTTTCAGTTAGAATAGTTAATAGTACATAATCAATGCTACAGAAATAATTGGTTCTGGTGAACTACTGCTCTCTTTTGTGACTGAAAATTAATCACATATATTTGTATGTATGTATATGTGTATATACACACATGTATGAATGTGCATTTATATATGTGTGTATGTAAATGCACATATATACATATATGTAATTTTTTCTAATGTTCTTTGTTAAATATCAGTGACTTTAGAATGACTATCAAGGCACAAATTCCTTTTAAGTGACATCAGGGCCAGCTGTTGCTCTGGGACACATATAAACTAATCATCATGTGCCTAGAAGACTGGATTGTTACAATCAAAAACAGCAGTGCTGGACATTACTACAAAGATACAAAAACATTGCAAAATGTTAGGCACACAACAAGGAGAAAAATAATCACTTTTCTAATACTGTTGACTACTCACTCTTCCTGGAGAGTTTACTCTCAATTGGATCTTTCTTAATTATCTTTTTAGCTATCAATTTGCTCTTCATTATCCTTTGCTGAGTTTTGATCTATATTTCATTCCCTATGAATGTTTGTCTCCAAGTTTTATCATTTGCCTTCTTCCTATTCTCTCCCTAAACATTCTCCCATGGTTATTTCTTCAACCCTCCTGGATACAATAAACACCTGTATTCAAATTGATCTCAGATCTATATATCCCGTCTTCATCTTTTGAATGCCAATTCTACAGTGCCAAAAGTCTTTTGAATGTCTCCCCTTGAATTTCCCAACAGCATGAGGCATTATTTTTCCTTCTTAAAACTGGTCTTTCTTCAAAATTTCCTGTTTCTGTGGAAAACACCAGCATCCTACTAATTACCCTATTGATCTAGTCAACTTTAACACTTCCTTCTCCCTCAACTGTCATTTCTAATCAATTACCATGTTCAATTGTATCTATCTCCATAATTTCTCATGTCTCTATTACTTTTTCATTTTTCATTCTCAGCTTTCCATTTGTGTGGTTACTCTCTTAATTCAGTTTTTCTCACCTCTGTGTTCAAGGCTCAACTCAAATAATAATTTTCACAATTCCTTTCCTAATTCTTCCAATTGTCAATGCACTTCCTCCAAAAGTCTTTGATATGTCTTGATTATCTTTATTTTTCTATATGTATCTATTTATATTTTTTTCAGTACAGCATCCATTCCTTGAAAGAAAAAGTAATTTAAATTTTGTTTTTGTCTTCTCAAGGATCATTACAGTATCTGGTATGCAGTAAGTGCTTAATAAATATCTGTTGAATTGAATTGTGTTAAATTTCATTTTTACTTGCATTATTGCAATAGCCTTATAATTGTTCCCTTAATCTTTTCCTTTTTGAAATCATCTAGCATACAACTGTCAAAATAATCCTACAGAAAGAGAGGACTTCTCATGTCATTTCTTCACTCGAGAATGTTCAAGACACTTCCGGTCAACATGGTGGAGAGAACACAGGCACTGTGTTAAGTGCTCATGGGGTCCTCTCAGAAATAACATGAAAAAAACCTCTTAACAGAAACTCAATAGACAAAACCCAGAAAAAGAAGCTAGGAGAACACCTACCAACAAGGTCTGTCTCAAGGGACCATGGGAAAACCGGGAGTGGAGACCAGAGGGCAGGCACAGGGACAGCAGCTGGGGGAAGTCAGAGGACTGGCCTCAGGCACAGAGACTTAACAAACTTTAGCCACTGAGTCTTTGGCTGGAGGGAGGGGAGGTCTGCACAACTGGAAATCATCTAGCTCTGTGCAGGACCTGAGCTCCATACTTTTAGCAAAGCATTCTTCCAGTAACAAACAGTAGCTGCCCTACCCCCACACCCTCAGGTTCAGGTGTGGACTACAGAGACTGGCTTCCTCCCCCAGAGCCCAGCCCAATGTTGAAGGACAACTCAACCCCTGCTGCCCCTCCTCACTGACCTCCCCCATTCCCCCCAGGATTGGGAGAGGGCTTCAATCATGCCAGAGAAAACAACCACACCCCCTATTGGCCCTTGGAATTACTAAACCAAGTGAACAAAGCCTCTAGGGTTTTCAAAAGCAAACCTCTGAGAGCCGACACCTCCCCCAACACAAGGTCCTAGAAAAATGAAAAAAAAAAAGTCAGTGGAAAGGGGACCCATGAAGAAATACTTAGAAGAGACATATTCCTACCCAGAGAGATCTAGCACATCTGAGTAGAATATGAATTGGTCTCCAGTACATAATGACTTCCTTGAAGAAATCAGGAAGGAGTTTAAAAATCAATTGGAAAAACTGGGAAGAGAAACTCAAGAGAAAATTAACACACTGCAAGAGAAAATTAATATCTCGCAACAAGAACAACAAGAAAATAAATCATTGGAAAATACAATTGGACAAAAACAAAATGAGAATAATTCTCTCAGATCCTCAATTGGGCAAATGCAAAAAAGAAAATAATTCTCTCAAAACTACACTTGGGTAAATGGAAAACACCTTCAAAAATAGAACTGACCAATTGGAAAAGAAGTTGCAAAACATAAATGAATAAAATTCTTCTCTAAAAAAAAAGAATGGAAACTGTGGAAACTAATGACTTTATGAGACAACAAGATTCTGTTAAACAAAACCAAAAGATTGAAAAAAATAGAAGAAAATGTAAAATACCTCATCAGCAGAACCATTGACCTCTAGAACAGATAGAGAAGGGGCAACTTGAGAATTATAGGACTTCCTGAAAACATTGAAGAGAAAAAAAGCCTGGACTTAATATTACAGGATTTAGTGATGGAAAACTGCCCTGATGTCATGGAATCAGAAGGCAAAACAGTTATTGAAAGAATACATCAGTCCCTTCCAGAAAGAGATCCTAAAATGAAAACACGAAGAAATATTGTGGCCAAATTTGAGAACTATTAAATAAAAGAGAAAATCCTGCAAGCAGCCAGAAAGAAACAATTTAAATATCAAGGAGCCACTGTAAGAATTACACAGGACCTGGCTGCATCAACATTAAGGGATCTAAGGACCTGGAATGAAATATTCCAAAGAGCAAGGAAGATGGGAATACAGTCAAGAATTCACCATCTGGCAAAGCTGAGCCTTCACTTCCAGGGAAAAAGATAGACATTAAACAAAATGGGAGACTTCCAACATGGACATCAAACAGGAGGCTCAAGAGAGACATGAAAAGGTTACAAGGGGGGGGGGGCTATTATCCAATAAGATGAAACTGGCTATAGCCCTACCTGGGAGAAAGACTCTAATAACTCTCAAGAATTGAAACTCTATTAGAGAGAATATACTTAGCCAGAAGTAAGGGACACTCATGACTTAAATACAATATTTCCTTAAAAAGGGGGACAGTAAGGAGAAGGGAAAATGAAGAAGACTGAATGGGATAAATCATATTACATCAAGAGGCACAAAAGACTTATTTCAAAACAGGGAAAGAAAGGAGGAGGTTAGAACCACCTGAATCTTCTCATCAGACTTGGTTTAAAGTTAATTTACACACACACTTAGTTAAGAAACTTATCTTACTTTTCAAGTATTAAAAGGAGAAAAGGGGAGGAGGGACGGGAACGGGGAGAAAAGGGGGAACTAACAGAACGAAGGGAAGAAGGAAGGGGTAAAGGGAAAGGGGAAAGAAACGGGAGGGGTTGATATACAAGGGCAAACACACTGAAGGTGTCAGTATTCAGAAACATAATACTAGGAAATATAGATAAAGAGGAAAAATACAAACAGATGGAAGATAGCACAGAGGGCAATAAAGATGAGTAATTACAACTCTGAATGTGAATGGAATGAACTCTCCCTTAAAATGTAAGTGAACAGCAGAATGGATTAAAAACCAGAATCCTACAATATGCTGCTTACAAGAAACTCATTTGAAGCAGAGAGATACATAAAGAGTAAAAGTAAAATGTTGGAGCAAAATATATTTTGCTTCAGCTGAAGTGAAAAAAAGCAGGGGTTGCAATCCTTACCTCAAACAAAGCAGCTGCAAAAATAGATAGCATTAAAAGAAATAAGAAAGGAAACTATATCCTCCTAAAAGATGCCATAGACAATAATTTCAATACTAAATATGTATGCACCCAGTGCTATAGAATCCATATTCTTAGAGGAGAAGTTGAAAGAGCTACAGGAAGACATAGACAGCAGAATTCTACTACTGGGAGACCTCAACCTCCCACTCTCAGATTTAGAGAAATTTAATCATAAAATAGACATGAAGGAAGTTAAGGAGGTAAACAGATTGTTAGAAAACTCAGATATGATGGACATATGGAGGGATAGAAAGAGAAATACTTTCCTTTCTGCAGTACCTGGCACTTGCAAAAAAAATTAAACATGTACTTGGGCATAAAAACATAATGATCAATTGCAGAAAGGCAGAAATAGTGAGTACATCTTTCTCAAATCATAATGCAATAAAAAAATCATGCAATATTGGGACAGGGAGGTACAGACCCAAAATGAATTGGAAACTGCATAACCTCATTTTAAATAATGAGTGGATCAAACATCAAATTATAGAAAGAATTAATTATTTTATCCTAGATAATGACAATAATAAAACAACATACCAAAACCTATGGAACACACTCAAGGTGACAGTCAGGGGATATATTATATCTTTAAATGCTTGCATGAATAAATTAGAGAAATAGGAAATCAATGAACTAAATACGCAATTAATAAATTAGAGAAAGAACAAATTAAAGATCCCCAATTAAATACAAATCAGAAATACTAAAAATTAAAGGAGAAATTAATAAAATCAAAAGCAAGAAAACTGTTGAACTAATAAATAAAACCAAGAGTTGGTTTTATGGAAAAAACAATAAAATTGATAAACTTCTGGTCAAGTTGATTTTAAAAAAAAGAAGAAAACCAAATTGCTAGTATCATAAATGAAAAGAGTGAACTCACCACCATTGAGGAGGAAATTAAAGTAATAATTCAGAATTATTTTGCCCAACTCTATGTCTATAAATTTGACAATCTATGTGAAATGGATGAATATTTACAAAAATATAAGTTGCCCAGATTAAATGAGGAGGAAATTAAAAACCTAAATAACCCTATCTCAGAAAAACAAATTCAACAAGCCATTATTGAACTCCCAAAGAAAAAGTCTGAAGAGCCAGATGGATCCACAAGTGAATTCTATCAAACATTTCAGGAACAATTGGTTCCAATTCTCTATAAACGCTATGGAAAAAATTGGTGAAGACAGAACTCTACCTAACTCTTTCTATGACACCAGTATGGTGCTGATACCTAAACCAGGAAGGGTAAAAACAGAGAAAGAATATCAAAGACCAATTTCCCTAATGAAAATGGATGCAAAAATCTTAAATAAATCTTAGCAAAAGGATTACACCAGGGGCAGCTAGGTGGTGCAGTGGGTAGAGCACCAGCCCTGAAGTCAGGAGTACCTGAGTTCAAATCTGGCCTCAGACACTTAATAATTGCCTAGCTATGTGGCCTTGGGCAAGCTACTTAACCCCATTGCCTTGCAAAAAAAAAGGATTACAACAAGTTATCACTAGGGCAATACACTATGACCAAGTGAGATTTATCCCAGGAATGTAGGGTTGGTTCAATATCAGGAAAACAGTTAGTATGATTAATTATATCAATAACAAACCTATCAGAAATCATATGGTGATATCAATAGATGCTGAAAAAGCCTTTGACAAAATACAGCACCCATTCCTACTAAAAACACTAGAAAGTGTAGGAATAAATGGATTGTTCCTTTTATCTGTATCTATCTAAAACTATCAACAAGCATTATATGCTACAGGCATTCCCAGTAAGGTCAGGGGTGAAACAAGGATGCCCATTATCACCACAACTATTCAATATCATATTAGAAATGTTAGCTTCAACAGTAAGAGAAAAAAAGAAATGGAAGGAATTAGAATTGGGAAGGAAGAGACAAAATTCTCCCTCTTTGCTGATGACATGATGATATACCTAGAGAATCCCAAAAAATCATCTAAAAGTCTACTAGAAATAATTAATAACTTTACCAAAGTCACAGGATATAAAATAAACCCTCATAAATCCTCAACATTTCTGTATATGATTAGCAAGATGTAGCAAAAAGAGCTAGAAAGAGAAATCTCATTCAAAGTAGCTTCACACAATATAAAATACCTGGAAGTCTATTTGCCAAGGCAGACTCAGAAACTTTTTGAAAACAATACTTCTCACACAAATAAAATCAGATTTAAATAACTGGGCAAACATCAACTGCTCATAGATAGGCCGAGCTAATATAATAAAAGTGACAATTCTACCAAAATAAAACTACCTGTTTAGTGTCCTACCAATCAAAATTCCAAAAACCGACTGTAATGAGTTAGAAAAAGTGGTAAGTAAATTCATATGGAGAAATAAAAAGTCATGAATTTCCAAGGATTTAATAAAAAAAGTGCAAAAACTTTAACTTTACCAGATCTAAACTTATATTATAAGGCATCTGTCATCAAAACTATATGGGGTTGGCTAAGAAATAGAGCAGTGGACCAGTGGAATAGACTAGGTGCAATGGCAGGAAATTATTATAGCAATCTGCTGTTTGATAAATTGAAAGAGTCCAGCTATTGGGACAAAAACCCTCTCTTTGATAAAAATTGTTGGGAAAATTGGAAGACAGTATGGAAGAAACTTAGATTAGACCAACACTCCACACCCTATACCAAGATAAGATCCAAATGGATACAGGATTTAGACATAAAAAAAAATATTATAAACAAACTAGAAGATCAAGGACTAGTTTACCTGCCAGATATATGGAAAGGGAAGCAGTTTGTGTCAAAGGAAGAGATGGAGAAGATCATTAAAAACAAACTAGATAATTTGCATGAAATTAAAAAGCTTTTGCACAGACAAAACCCCTATAACCAAGATCAAAAGAAATGTAGTAAATTGGGAAACAATTTTTATAACTAATATTTTTGACACAGGACACATTTCTATAATATAAAGAGAATTGAGTCAAATTTTCAAAAAGACTAGCTATTCCCCAATTGACAAATGGTCAAAGGATATGCAACAGCAATTTACAGATGAGGAAATTAAAGAGATCCATAGTCATGTGAAAAATTGCTCTAAATCATTACTAATTAGAGAAATTCAAATTAAAGCACCTCTGAGGTACCACCTTACACCTGTCAGATTGGCCAATATGACCAGAAAGGACAATAATCAATGTTGAAAGGGATGTGGGAAATCTGGGACATTAATACATTGTTCATGGAACTGTGAACTCATCCAACCTTTCTGGAGAGAAATTTGGAATTATGCCCAAAGGGAACAAAAATGTGCATACCCTTTGATCCAACCATCCCAGTACTGGGTCTATACCCTGAAGAGATGATGAAAAAGGGTAAAAATATTACTTGTACAAAAATATTCATAGCAGCCCTCTTTGTGGTAGCAAAGAATTGGAAATCAAGTAAATGTCCTTCAATTGAGAAATGGCTTAACAGACTGTGGTATATGTATGTCATGGAACATTATTGTTCTATTAGAAACCAGGAGGGATGGGAATTCAGGGAAGCCTGGAGGGATGTTCATGAACTGATGCTGAGTGAGATGAGCAGAACCAGAAAAACATTGTACACCCTAACAGCAACATGGGGGTGATGAACAACCTTGATGGACTCACTCATCTCATCAATGTAACAATCAGGGACAAGTTTGGGCTATCTGCAATGGAGAATACCACTGTATCCAGAGAAAGAACTGTGGAGTTTGTACAAAGAACAAAGACTATTACCTTTAATTTAAAAAAAAAAACCCTATAGCTTATTATGTAACTTTTGCTATCTCTTATACCTTATTTTTTTCCCCAAGGATATGATTTCTCTCTCATCACATTCAACTTAGATCAGTGTATACCATGGAAACAATGTAAAGACTAACAGATTGCCTTCTGGGGGGGGGGGTGGAGGGAAGGAAACAAGATTAGGGGAAAAACTGTAAAACTCAAAATAAATAAAATCTTTCTAAAATAAAAAAAGAATATTCAGGAGTTACTTTATTCATCAATGTTCAGGTGTAACAAAGCAAAAATGAACAAACAGTACCATTTTCTCTTTTCATAAAATGTATTAAATAAATTTCTCAAAACATCCAAAAGGTTGAAATTTTATCTGACTCAAACTGTTTCTGGAAACTAGGATATGCTTCCAGAACCTTTTATCTCTAAGCACATCATCCTATCTACTGTTAGGCTTCCCTCTGAAGAAAATAATTCTCTTTTAAATACTTATTTAATACAGAAAATAGACCCTGATAAATCAACTAAGTTTTCATCTCTAGAGATGTGCTGTCTGTATAACTCAAACAACAATGCTTAATAGAATTTTAAAGATATGGCTGACCTTTGCATCAAGTCATGTAGAAGAGACTGGACTTTTCCCACAAATATAAGTATTATCACTTGTGCTCTTTAGAAGAGTTGCTCTTGTCAAAAAATTCATCATCTAGTTGGTCCAATATTCTGATAAAAAAAGCTTTTTTTCTGAAATTAGTTGTAATACTCTCCTAATTTCAGACCCATCTATACTTGCAGTTCTACAGTTTGGCAGCATCTCAGGAAACTTTAACTTACAGTCGTTAAAGTACAGGCTCAGATATATTTTTTTCAAGGCAATTGGATTAAGTGATTTGTCTGAGTGAGACTGGATTTAAATTCAAGTCCCCCCCCTGACTCCTGGACGGTTGCTCTATCCACTGTGCCACCTATCTGCTCCCCAGATACAATATTTATTATTTTTTCAGATACAATAAAGAAGCAGTGGAGTAGGACTTTTGGGGAAGGTTATTGCTGTGAAAATGTTTAGTATTATGCATCTTTCAAGTGTAATCACATCAAATTAATGGTTGATTGGTTGGTTAGTTGGTTGGTTCTTGTCCTTATTGAAGAAGACCAAAATGATATCCCTACATTTGAGACAAACTACAGTGTGTCCAACTGTGGCTGATCAGACCAATATGAGTTTAGAATGTTCCACCACAGGTTGGACACAAATAGTCCATATGAACACCTAGGGTGGGTACTCTAAACTTATATATGCCATGTTTGCTTTGAGCTGCTTTAATTCTGCCTTCCTCATAGGGTGCAGCACCTCATTGATGAGAGCATGCCATGCTGGGTGATCCTGTGCCAGTGTCCCCCAGCTATACAATCAATTCTAAAGTTCTTAATGAGACCTTCAGGGTTTCTCAGTATCACTTCCTCTGACCCCCTTTTGAGTGCTTACCCTACGTGAGTTCGCCATAAGACAGTTTGGTTTTTTTTGACAAGTGTATATCTGGCATTCAAACAATGTGTGCATCCCATCATAGTTGTACTCTTTGTAAGTTGTATGTTGGAATTCTAGGCCAGTTTATCTCCAGAGGACCTCAGTGTCTGTCAGTATCTTTTTCTGTTAGGCAATCTTCAGAAACTTCCTAAGGTAATTTAAATGTAAATGATTCAGTTTCCTTACATGGCATTGGTGGACTGTCCAGGTTTCACAGGCATATAGCAAAGAGGTTAGCACAATGACTATGTAGACCTTCAATCTGGTAGTCAGTCCAATATCTCTTTCTTTCAATGTCTCCTAAATATTGAGCTAACTCTGACAATGTGAGTATCAACATAATTCTCATTGTCTACCTCCTTGGAAAGGACACTGCCAAGGTAAGTGAACTTGTCCACAGTACCCAAAACTTCTCCATTTGCTGTAATCAATGGCTCCACTATATGAATGGTGTGGTGCTGTCTGATGAACCTGTATTTTCTTGATATTAATTGTTAGACCAAATTTAGCACAGGAGGCAAAGAATTTATCCATATTTTGTTGCAGCTTCAGAGGCTGCATTGAGTGCACAGTCATCTGTAAACAGAAGATCACGCCAAACACTCTCTCCATTTTGACTTGGCTTTTAGCCTTTTCAAGTTGGAGAATTTTCCATCATGACAGTAGTGGACCTTGAGGTCATATTTCTCCTACTTGAAGGTATTTGATAACATGTCTGAAAATATCATGCTAAAAAGTATGGGAGCAAGGACACATCTTTCTTTTACCCATTGGTGACTGGGAAACCTCAAGAGCATTATCTACTATTCAGAATCCAGGGGTGCATGTCATCATGTAATTAATGTACAATACTGATAAGCTTTTCTGGGCAACCAGATTTTGACATAATTTTCCATAAACCCTTGTGACTGATGGTATCAAAGGTATTGATCAAATCCATAAAAGTTGCAGGCAGTGTTCTGTTCTGGGCATTTTTCCTGGAATTGTTGGGCAGCAAACACTATATAGACTGTTCCTCAATCTTTTCTGAAGCAGCACTGACTCTTGGGGGGGGTGACCATCTTCCAGATGAAAGATCAGACTATTGAGAAGGACTCTGGCATGAATCTTACCAGCGATGACTCAAAGAGAAATACCCCTGTGATTGTCATAGGACAATCTATTCCATTTACCTTTATAGAGTTGGATGGTAGAGGCATCCTCGAGTTCTTGGGGGGGGGGGGGGATGTCTTCATGCCAAATAACCTGGAAAATTTCAGTCAGTTTTTGAATGAGCAATGGACTCCTTCCCCCAGACTTTGTAGATCTTAGCTAGAATAGAATCAATATCAGGTGGTTTGCCACTTAATAGGAGCTTAATGACATTCAAAAAACTCTTCTTCAGTTGAAACTTCAGCTAGGGACTGATTGACTTCATCTTGAGGTAAATAGTCAATGGCTTCTGCATTGATTGATGGTGGTCTATTAAGAACACTATGGAAGTATTAGATCCATATCTCTAAGATCATGTCCTTATCATTTATCAATGTGGATCCATCAGCATTGAGTAGTTGACATGTACCATATGTCTTTGGCCCATAAATAGCATTCAGGGTATCATAAAAGTACTTTAGTTTGCTAGTTTCTACATTGAAATTGAATTTCATTTGCCTTCTTACTGAGCTAAGAGTCCTACATCTCTCTCTCAGCTTCACTTTCTCTTGCTTTTGATGTAATTCAATGCTGCCCGCTTAAAAATGGATGAACTATCCTGCTGGTAAATCCTATGGCGTTCTTGCTCTTTGTTTAGCAGTTTCTGTATTTTCCCATCATTTTCATCAAACCAGTCTTGGTGTTTGCAACTGTTATGGCCCAGATGAACAAATGCAGTGTTATGTGCACCAGATCTCTGAAAGATGCCTACTATTTTTCTGCTCCACTGTGTTCAACTGTGTGTTGGCTCAGTTTTCCCTCCAAATTAGCAAAACATTGTTCCCACTCAGAGAGACACTCTAATCTCTTGGCATTAAGTTTTCTGGTATTCATTTTGCCTTGGGGTCACCACTTTGGTTGAATATGAATACTTAACATAGAGAGGATGAAAATGTGACCTGTCCAGCACTCTGTACCACACATTGCCTTTGTCACTCACACCTGTTTATCTCTTCTCCTTCTCATCACATAGTCTAATAGCTTTGAATGTTTTCTCCAAGGGTGCATCCAGGAAGTTTTATTGCATGGAGGTAAATGGAAGATGGAGTTTGTGATAAGAAGATCATGAGTTGCACAAGTCTTCAAAAAAAAGTAACCATTGCTGTTGCTGTTTCCAATTCCATTCTTCCCAAGGACTCCCTGCCATGTCTGTCAATTTGAGCCTAGCATTAAAATCACCCAGAATTATAAGCTTGTCTGCTTTTGGTACATTGATGATAAGGATCTTCATAAATTTTTTTTAAACTTAATCAGTCTTCATTTGAGTGGGAGTATAAGCACTGATGATGATGGCATGGCATTTTCCTAGAATTGGCAATCTCATTGTCATGAGCCTGTCATGCACTCCATTTAGTGGCAATTCAAGAATGTTGACTAGATTCCTTTTGATGGCAGAATCCATCCCAGCTTCACAGTGTTCTCTTTCACTTTGGCCACTCCAGAAAATGTGTATCCTGTTCCAACTTCAGGAGGCTGGCCTTCATTTGACAGCCTTGTTTCACTCAGGGCTACTATTTGGATATGATAGCTTCTCTCACAACAAGAACTGTCCCTGAGCAGTTAGATGGTACAGTGGATAAGAACTGGTCCTGGGATCAGGAGGATGGGAGTTTGAATCCAACCTCTGATACTTACTAGCTATGTGATCTTGGGCAAGTTACCTAACTTTGATCACATGGCATCCAAGATGATCTCCAGTTGTCCTGATTCATATCGAGTCACTGGACCCAGATGACTCTGGAGGAGAAAGTGAGGCTGGTGACTTAGCACAGCCCCCGCCCCTCCTCTCTCAAATTCAATTCATATGCTTGTCATGGCATCAACCCTCTGATGATACCATCTTAGAAAATGGAGGACAAAATAAAAATATTACAATTAATCAAATTAATGAGAATAAAATAATTAACATTTATCTAAGCTTTAAGGTTTGCATTTTATATGATATCCAACTCCATCCTGACAATAAACTTGTGAGGAAAGTTTTATTTTGGAACTAGATTTTGCAGATGAGGCAATTAAGGCTGACATGTTAAGTGACTAGCATAGTTCACAGCTAGTAAGCATCTTGGGGTAGGATTTGAATTCAGGTCTGTATGATTTCAAGTTGATTACTTTATCCACTATAACATCTAGCTAAAACCCCCTTCCAACCCTGCCCTGTATCATAAATAAATAGTAAATGAAAAGCAATAATAATTGAAGAATTTTGATTTAACTGGATCTGTATATTTCTTGAAGGAACCTGCAGAACTTCATCTTCAGTGATATAAGCATTGCTCCTTTTGAATCATGGCACATAAATCAATTAGGACTGCAGTCATTTATAATAATAGTTCATTTTACTTAGTAATGAATGTGGTATGTATAGTGGGCAAAAAAAAACCCTTCTGGATTTTAAGTCAAGGCATAAAGTTCAAATTCTGACTCTGGTGCTTATGAGCTATATGACCTTATCACTACTTTCTTGAAATGTGGCTCTCTTGCCTATAAAATAGGAGTTTGGACTAAAGTCCCTGACAACTCTAAATCTTTGATTCCATGGTTTATAGTTAGACCCTAAATTTACAAAATCCTTTACCTATCATACCTACCTTTGAAAATAGGCTTGTTTTTTATCTTAATTTTGTAGATGGGGAACTTGACTCACAAGTTTAAGTGACTTGTCCAAGGTTACATTGCTAACAATATGTACAATACCTTTGAGTTTACCTTAGGAGGTAGAAACAAGACCTGGTAATAAACAAATAAGGATTTCAGTCCCAGTATGTAGAGAGGACAAAGGAAAGGTCTCAGTGACCTTCAGAAATACTCCTATCCTTGCTTTTTCTCATGAGTATTTTTTTCATAGCTAAATGTAAATAGAATCCAGTTTGATCTCTTTGTCAGAGGAGAAGAATAAATAGCTGTTTGGATATCCTTCTGCTTTTCATTTTATTTGGGAAAATGAAGTTATTCCTTGAAAGAGTAAGGGAAAATATTCCCTCAATGGGAAAATAAAGAAGGAAAAAATGCTTAAGAATTTAGAAGGGGGAATACAAAACTGTGTCAAGAAGAGACAGATAAAAAATTGAAGAAGAATCATTGAATAGTTGGGACTAAATAAGTGGCACTGTCCTCTCTCAGGATGACACAACTACCTATTTCAACAATGTAATGATGAAGATTCACTGAAACCATTAGAAAAGGCTTCATAAAGAATTAATGAGGCTTAGTGGATGGAAATTCTTTTCCAAGGATCATAAAGGCACCATAAGTTGAACTAACATGAAAAACTCAAGTATGTTATCTTCCCAGGGAAACTATCAGGTTTGTTATTCAGAGCCTCTTGAGAATTGTCATACTTGATAGTAAACCACTAAGCTAATTCTGTTAATGCACATGGTGAAGGAAAAAAGGAATCTAGTTTAAATCTCCAAAGGAGATTTAAATCTCCAAAGTCCTTAGCTTTAGAAAACAAAACTTAGGAGGTACAGGTGATGCTTTCATCACTGATGTCAAATGAATGTTTTGACTTGAAATCTGAAAGGAGGATTTTGGAAGTGAATAACTGTTTAAGAAGATATGGTTGGAAGGTGCAATTTGGATTTCTAGACCATGTTGTGGGTCATGAGAGTTATGGGAAATAGATTTAAAATAGAAATTTGGGAGATAGGAGATTTTATCTAATATTTAATTTATCTAATAAAAATAGTAAGAATATATTTTCTTGGAAACTTACAGTCTTTATCAATAAGACTATGTCATGATAATTTTTTTTTTTTGGTCCTTCATTTTTGAAGAAGAAGATGACATCAGGGATGTGATGCCTCAGGATGTCAACCTGAGAGAGGAAAATGCCATCGAGTATGTGAAGCCATCTTATGTAGTCCCAGCTATTCAATGATCCTTTTCCAATATTTTTTAAATGTTTACCCACAATGTTGTTTATTACCATTGTCCATATGTTTGGGAGAGTTCAGACCCTGTTTTCCACAATAGTAGAACCTATTAACTTTCTTTTTTCTTCTGAAAAGGAGATTCTTTATTTTGAGTCTTGCAATTTTTTCCCTAATCTTACTTCCCACCCCCCCCAGCCCCCACAGAAGGCAATTTTCCAGTCTTTACATTGTTTCTGTGGTATACATTGATCCAAATTGAATGTGATGAGAGAGAAATCATATCCTTAAGGAAGAAACATAAAGTAAAAGACATAGCAAGATCATACAATAAGATATCAGGTTTTTTCTAAATTAAAAGTAATATTCCTTGGTCTTTGTTCAAACTCCACAATTCTTTCTGTGGATACAGATGGTATTCTCCATCACAGACAGTCCAAAGTTGCCCTTGATTGTTGCACTGATAGAATGAGCAAGTCCATCAAGGTTGATCATCACCCCCATGTTGCTGTTAGGGCGTACAATGTTTTTCTAGCTATTCTCATCTCACTCAGCATTAGTTCATGCAAAACCCTCCAGGCTTCCCTGAAATCCCATCCCTCCTGGTTTCTAATAGAACAATAGTGTTCCATGACATACATATACCACAGTTTGCTAAGCCATTTCTCAATTGAAGGACATTTACTTGATTTCTACCTCTTTGCCACACAAACAGGGCAGCTATGAATATTTTTGTACAAGTGATGTTTTTACCCTTTTTCATCATCTCTTCAGGGCCCAGTAGTGGTACTGCTGGATGAAAGTGTATGCACATTTTTGTTGCCCTTTAGTCATAGTTCCAGACTGTTCTCCAGAAAGGTTGGATGAGTTCACAGTTCCACCAACAATGTATTAGTGTCCCAGATTTCCCATAACCCTTCCAATAATGATCATTGGTCAGTCTGAGAGGTGTGAGGTGATACCGCAAAGATGCTTTAATTTGCATTTCTCCAATAAGTAATGATTTAGAGCAATTTTTCATATGACTATAGATCACTTTGATCTCCTCATCTATAAATTGCCTTTGCATATCTGTTGACCATTTGTCAATTAGGGAATGGATTTTTAAAAAAAATTGACTCAGTTCTCTGCATATTTTAGAAATGAGCTTTGTCTTAGGCAATACCAGACAGTTTTGATGACTGATGCTTTAAAAATATAATTTTAGATCTGGTAAGGCTAAGTCACCTTCTTTTGCACTTTTTTCATAGAATCCCTGGAAATTCTTGACTTTTTATTTCTCCATATGAATTTACTTACCACTTTTTCTAACTCATTAAAGTAATTTTTTGGAATTTTGATTGGTAGGGCACTAAAAAGGTAGTTTAGTTTTGATAGAATTGGCATTTTATATATATATTAACTCTACCTATCGATGAGCAGTTGATGTTAGCCCAGTTGTTTATCTATCTATCTATCTATCTATCTATCTATCTATCTATCTATCTATCTATCTATCTATTTGTTTGTTCGCTTATTTATTTATTTATTTATTTATTTATTTATTTTTAGGTTTTTGCGAGGCAAATGGGGTTAAGTGGCTTGCCCAAAGCCACACAGCTAGGTAATTATTAAGTGTCTGAGACTGGATTTGAATCCAGGTACTCCTGACTCCAAGGCCGGTGCTTTATCCACTATGCCACCTAGCTGCCCCCACTATGCCACCTAGTCCTCCCAGTTATTTAAATCTGATTTTATTTGTATGAGAAGTGTTTTGCAATTGTTTTCAAAAAGTTCCTGAATCTGCCTTGGCAAATAGACTTTCACATATTTTGCATTGTATTAGTTTACTTTGAATGAGATTTCTCTTTCTAGCTCTTCTGCTATAAATTGTTAGTCATATTTTTAAAAGTTGAGGATTTATGAGGGTTTATTTTATATCCTGCAACTTTGCTTGAGTTGCTAATTGTTTCCAATAGTTTTTTGGATGATTTCTTGGGATTCTCTAGTTATACCATCATATCAATTGCAAAGAGAGTTTTGTCTCTTCCTTCCCAGTTCTAATTCCTTCAATCACTTTTTCTTCTCTTATTGCTGAAGTTAACATTTCTAATATGATATTGAATAGTAGTGGTGATAATGGGAATCCTTTCACCCCAATCTTATTGCGAATGCCTCTGGTGTCTTCCCGGTGAATATAATGATTGTTGATGGTTTCAGATAGATACTGCTAATTATTCTAAGGAACAGTCCATTCATTCCTGTACTCTCTAGTGTTTTTAGTAGGAATGGCTGCAGTATTTTGTCAAAAGCTTTTTCAGTGTCTATTGATAGTAATCATATAATTTCTGATAGGTTTGTTGTTGATATAATTGATTATACTAACAGTTTTCCTAATATTGAACCCACCCTGCATTCCTGGGATAAATCCTACTTGGTCAAAATGTATTATCCTAGTGATAACTTGTTGTAATTGTTTTGTTAAGATTTTATTTAAGATTTTTGCATATATATTCATCAGGGAAATAGGTCTATAATTTTCTTTCTCTGTTTTAACTCTTCCTGGTTTAGGTATCAGCACAGTACTAGTGTCATAGAAAGAGTTAGGCAGAGTTCTGTCTTCACCATTTTCCCAAAGAGTTTATATAGAATTTGAACCTACTGGTTCTTAATTGTTTGGTGAAATTCACTTGCCAATCCATCAAGCCCTGGTGGAGTTCAATGACAGCTTGCTGAATTTCTTTTTTCTGAGATAGGGTTGTTTAGGTATTTTAAACTCCTCTTCATTTAACCTGGAAAACTTATATTTTTGTAAATATTCATCCATTTCACTTAGATTTTCAAATTTATTGGCATAGAGTTGGGCAAAGTAATACTGAATTATTACTTTAATTTCCTCCTCATTGGTGGTGATTTCACCTTTTTCATTTATGATACTAGCAATTTGCTTTGCTCCTTTCTTTTTTTAATCAACTTGACCAGAGGTTTATCAATTTCATTCATTTTTTCATAAAACCAACTCTAGGTTTTATTTATTAATTCAATATTTTTTTGCTTTCAATTTTACTAATCTCTCCTTTGATTTCTAGAATTTCTAATTTGGTATTTAATTGGGGTTTTTTGATTTGTTATTTTTAGTTTCATATTTAGTTCATTGATTTCCTCTTTCTCCAATTTATTCATGTAAGAATTCAAAGATATTATATATCCCCTGACAGCTGCTTTGAGTGAATCCCATAGGTTTTGGTATGTTGTTTCATTATTGTCATTATCTAGGATAAATTAGTTAATTCTTTCTAAAATTTGTTGTTTGATCCACTCATTCTTTAAAATGAGGTTATTCAGTTTCCAATTAGTTCTGAGTTTATATCCTCCTGGTCCAATATTGAATATGATTTTTATTGCATTATAATCTAAGAAAGATGTATTCGCTATTTCTGCTTTTATGCAATTGATTATTAGGTTTTTATGCTATAGTATATGGTCAATTTTTGTGTAAGTGCCATGTGCTGCAGAAAAAAAAATATATTCCTTTCTATCCCCATTCAATTTCCTCCATAGATCTATCACATCTAGGTTTTCTAATAATCTATTTATCTCCTTAACTTCTTTCTTGCTTATTTTATGAATCGATTTATCTAAATCTGGGAGTGGGTGGTTGAGGTCTCCCACTAATAGAATTTTGCTATGTCTTCCTGTAGTTCTTTCAGTTTCTCTTCTAAGAATTTGGATGCTATCCCACTAGGTGCATACATACATATTCAGTATTAAAATCACTTTATTGTCATTGTTACCTTTTAGGAGGCTATATTATCCTTCCTTATCTCTTTTAATGCTATCTATTTTTGAAGCTGATTTGTCTGAGATAAGGATTGCTACCCCTCCTTTTTTCACTTCAGCTGAAGCAAAATATATTTTGCTCAAACCTTTTACCTTTACTCTCTCTCTCTCTCTCTCTCTCTCTCTTTATCTATCTATCTATCTATCTATCTATCTATATATATATATATATATATATATCTATATATATATATATATATATATATATATATATATATATATGCTTCAAATGAGTTTCTTGTGAGCAACATTTTTAGGATTTTTTTTAATCCAGTCTGCTATTTTCTTACATTTTGAGGGAGAGTTCATCCTATTCACATTCAAAGTTATAATTACCAACTTTTTATTGTCTTCCATGCTATCTTTCCTCTGTTTGTATTTATTCCCTTACCCCCTCTTATTCATATTCCCCAGTATTTTGTTTCTAAATACCGCCACCTTTGGTATGTTTGCCTCCTATATCCACCCCTCCCCTTTCTTTCCCCTTTCCCCTTCCCCCCTTTAACTTTTCCCTTCCCTTGCTTCTGTTAGTTCCCCTTTTTCCTCCCCCTTCCTGCCTCCATCCCTCCTCCTCTTTTCCCCTTTTAATACTTAAAAGGTAAAATGTTTTTTCAGTTAACTGATTGTGTGTGTAAGTTAACTTTAAGCCAGGTCTGATGAGTGGAAGTTTCAAGTGTTTCTCATCTCCTCCCTTCTTCCCCTCTATTACAATATTTTGTAATTTGTACCTCTCAATGTAATGAGATTTAACCCATTCAGTCCCCTCCATTCTCCTGTCTCCTTCCTGTCCCCCCTTTTAAGGAGGAAGTATTTTTAAATAATTCTTTCTGAATCAGAAAATTCTGAGTATACATTACTTCTGGCTAAGTATACTCTCTCTAATAGAGTTACAATTCTAGAGAGTTATCAGAGTCTTTCTCCCAAGTAGGGATATAGCCAGTTTCATCCCATTGGGTAACATTATCATGGCTAAGTCATGAGTGTCCATCACTTCTGGCTGAGTATATTCACTCTCATAGAGTTACAATTCTCAAGAGTTATGAGAAACTTTTCCCCATGCTGGGATATAGCCAGTTTCATCTTATTGGATAGCAGGTTTTTTTTTCTTTTTATATGTGTCTCTTGAACCTCTTGCTTGATGTCCAAATTTTCTATTTAGCTCTGGTTTTTCCATCAGGAATTTTTGAAAGTCTTCCATTTCATTAAATGTCCATCTTTTTCCCTGAAAGAGAAGGCTCAACTTTGCTGGTAGTGGATTCTTAGCTGCATTCCAAGCTCCTTTGCTCTTCAGAATATCTCATTCCAGGCCCTTCAATACCTTAATATTGATGCAGTCAGGTCCTGCATAATCCTTGGTATTTAAATTGTTTCTTTCTGGCTGCTTGCAGGATTTTCTATTTTATCTGATAGTTCTTGAATTTGGCCACAACATTCCTTGGTGTTTTCATTTTAGGATCTCTTTCTGGAGGGGATTGATGTATTCTTTCAGTAACTATTTTGCCCTCTGGTTCCATGATATCAGGGCAATTCTCCATCACTAAATCTTGTAATAGTAAGTCCAGGATTTATTTTTCTCTTCAATGTTTTCAGGAAGTCCTATAATTCTCAGGTTGTCCTTTCTTGATCTGTTCTTGAGGTCAGTGGCTTTACTGATGAGGTATTTTACATTTTTATTTATTTTTTCTATTTTTTTGGTTTTGTTTAACAGACTCTTGCTGTCTCATGAAGTCATTAATTTCCACTAACTCCATTCTTTTTTTTTTAGAGAATTTTCTTCACTTACCTTTTGCAACTCCTTTTCCAATTGGTCAATTCTATTTTTGAAAGACCATTTGACCAATTGAGGTTTAGAGAGAATTAGTTTCATTTTGCATTTTTCTAATTGTATTTTCTGATGATTTGTTTTCTTGTTGCAAGGTGTTAATTTTCTCTCCCACATTTTCCAATTGATTTTTAAACTCCCCTCCTTATTTCTTCAAGGAAGTCTTTCTGTGCTGGAAAGCAAGTCATATTCTCCTCAGAGGTGCTAGGTCTCTCTGAGTTAGTGTCGTTTCCTTCCAAGAATTTTTCTATATACCTTCCTTTACTGACCTTTCTTTATTATCCTAAGACCTTGTGTTGGGGAGGGGCTGGTTCACAGAGGTTTGGTGTCGGGATCCCTAGAAACTTTACTCACTGAGTGTAATATCACCATCTGGCCAGTAGGGGTACTAGAGGTTTTGCTCATTGAGTGTAATATATCCAGCTGGCCAATAGGGAGTGCTGGTTGCATTCTCTGGAGTGTCTGTGACCTTGATCGAGGCCCTCTCCCTCGGCCTGGAGGGAGTGATTGAAGCTCTTATATACTTTTGTCTTTAATGGATAGTGGATTATACCCTGGGGTGAGGTGATCACTCTCCTTATTGACAGCTGAGGTTATTCTCTGTTGTTCACACACCTGCACCTGGTGCAGAAGTAGTTGGAATTGTGTTTGTTCTGGGAAGAGGTTTCAGCTGAAATGGAGGTGTGGACTCTGAATTCCTCCTGACCAGAAGTACCCAGGGATTGATGTCTGCAGCTCTCCGGCACTGGAACTCATCCCTCCAGCCCTGCCGGCAAGTTCCAGATGGTCAGCGCCACCACCAATGCCTCTGTTCCTTAGTTGGCCTGTACTCCCAGGGCTGATCAGGCCCAAGGCCAAGCAGCTAGTGAGAGTCAAGTGTCTGAGAACCTATTTGAACTCTAATAAAAAAAAAAACACCAACATTGGATTTGAATTTAAAGTATATGGATTTGAAATTGATTGCAAGAAATTGATGGCAACAAATGAAAGTTAAAATGTTAAAAGTTAAAAAAGTTAAAATGAATGTTCTTGACTCATTATTTCTAATGTCCTTGTTCTTATGATCATATGTTGAGGGGGTTAAATTGAATTTCCATCAATTGATATCCATTCATTAAGTGTTTACTTATTGCCAGATATTGTGTTAAGCAATAGGGAAAAACATGAATCGAATTTGTTTTATGCTGAAATGATAAATTATATTCTGAAATAAAATAAAATCGGATGAATACAATATCAAGTCAGAAGTTTTATTGTTTTTGTTTTGGTGGAGATCAAGTGGGAGTGGAAGACTGACTGGTATTGGAGAAATTAAGAAAGACCTTTTGAAGGACATAGCATTTCATATGAGCTTTAAAGAAAACTAGGATATGCAAGAAATGAGTAAGGAGGCATTAGAGTTCTTGTGTTAGCAAATATCTCTTTGTTCTTATGATTGATGTATTGAAGTGTTCAACTAAGTGTATTAGCTAGAGTCACCCATGGTTTTATTCCCTCCACTGTTAACCTCTGGTGATGTGTCCCAGGTCTACTGAATCACTTAATCTAAACTAGTATTTACAAAAGAGTATCTACTTTAAAGATTAAGAAAGAGAAAAGCACAAATATTTATAGCTCCACAAAATTTGGGAACATATTTCCCCTGCGAATTCTCAGTTTCTGGGAGAGAATAGACAAATTTGCTTTTTGAAAAATTGAGAACAAGTGCCTCAGAGTTGGTAAAGGACTGGTGTGCCATTTTTTAAAAACAGAATTAAGAGTTGTTCAGACATTTATCTTTTTATAATAAGACCTAGACTAGTGACTATAACAGTAAATAGGTAACTTTTGTTGGAACATTTTCTACCGATGTAAGTCAACAGCTTCTCATCAATCCTTAGTCTTAGAGAGCTGTCCAGAGAATGAGAAGTTAAATGAGAGCCATTATGTAACACAAGAAGACTTGAACCCTGCCCTTTCCTAATCTAAGATTACTTCACTTTTCATTAAATACTCCTTAGGGCCTCTCTATAGAACACTATGTGATGTTACTTCCTGTTAAAATTCATGAATCTATTGCTTCGAAAAATTATTGATATCTTTATTTTATGTCATCTACATTTCCTATATCTCTTCTCACTTTTCTCTTAGACCACTTTCCCTAACTATGGAGATATGAAAAAATAAAAAGAAACCAGCAAAACTAATCAATACAATGTCAAAATCTGACATATGTGATTCTCTACACCCATAGTCCTCCAACTCTGCATAAAAGAGACTGCTTTATTAAAATAACAAGGACAAAGCCAATTGGGAAGGAAAATATGAATCATGAAAATTCAGTATAGGTTTAACAAAAGCAAATGCTTTGAGGGGGGAATCAGTGAGAGCAGCATGATAGATGAAGCCCTGATTTGTGCTTGTCTTTTGACAAAGTTCCTCACAAGATTTTGTGGAAAGGATGACATATATGGGTGAATAATTAAGTAAAATAATTATCTTTGATCCTAAACTATTCAATTATTTAATTTATTGTTTTGGTGACTATGTAAGATAGCAGATTTTACAGATTTTCCTATAAGCAGTTTCTAGGAGATGCTAAGCTAATGATAAAAATCAGAATCATGATCTATAAACATTCCAAGAAGTTGGAATGATAATATAAATTTAATAAAATTAAAGAGGAATTACTATCAGGTCCTGCAATCAGACAAAAACAATCAAATGCTTATACAGCATAAAAGTAGATTTCACATGAAGAGGTATAGAGGTTTGAACTCTAAAATGGAAATTTGGGAGATAGGAGAAAAGTTTAAAAGCACAATTATCTACACTATAAATTCAGTGAGTCAGAATTAAAAAAAGTGAATTCTATATTGAACTGTATTGAGAAAATAGGAAACAGAAAAAGGGAAGTACAATCACGATGCACTCTGACCTCATGATATCATATCTGAAATAATGTGTTTCTGTATTTCTCATGTGGGGAAGCTATATCACCTCAAAAACAGGGTATCAGAAAAAAATCAGAAAGCAAACCATAAAAATGTTATATAGATAATTACCCTGGAGTCGAAAAGACTGGGAATGGGGCAAAAGCAGAGGTATGTTGGATAACTTAATATAATAATAATTTTAAAAATTTGATATCTTGTCATGTAGAAAAGGGTTTAAAATTGCATTTTTTACAAAGATTTAGTACTATTAGACTATTGCTTGTCCTTGAAGAGAACCAATGACATCATAGGGTGATATTTTGACTGGATTTAAGTGAGAGAATTGCACAAAGTTGTCAGTCCCACTATCTCTTCAAAGACATTAGAGTCCATTGGAAATATAAATGCTGGACTGACTGGGTATAGTCTGGAATGCACTGAATGACTTTGATTTCTTCTATGTCTGACAAAGCTTTAATCTCTCCATAGCACCTGGTTCAGCTGCCTTCATAGCCTTTAGAACAAATTTTTGTCATCTCCCATTCCATGTTCTGTGTGGATATTGGTGAGTTTGTGTGTGTGTGTGTGTGTGTGTGTGTGTGTGTGTGTTTTCATGTGTTTGTGTGAATACTCACATGCTTGGGATAGATATTCCTATAACTCACCAGCAGTTTGGGGGTCAGTCTGTTACCTTCAACTATCTGCTAAGAGGAATTTACTGGGATATGGCTGTGGTGAATGTTCGAGCTTCCTGGAGCCAGAAGTGAGAGTAAGGTTCTAGGTAGACATCAAAGGTGGATCAGCAACCCTGAAAAGGTCTCAGCAAGTCCTCACATCACAGATGCTAGTCCTTTTTGAACCATGCATTCAATTGATGGTAGAATTTGCACACAGGCAAGTCACTTTATTTCTAATTTGCCTTATCTGTAAAATGAAGGAGCCTCTAGGTTCCTTCTAGGTATAAACTATGGTCCTTTGAATACATTTCTGGCATGAAAGGCATCATGTGCTTTGGAATGGAGATGGAAAATGGGAAGTCGTATCTGATAAAAAGCAAGAAACTCAGTTTGATTGGATTTGGTGAGATCTGAAAGAGATTAATATAAAATAAGACTGAAAAAGGTCAGTTGTAGCCAGGTTGTGAAGGCTCTTAATTGTTTGCACATACTAAACACTGAAGAAGAAAAAGTTTTTTTAAATTACAATAACGAATTTGGACTTGATGAAACCTTACACTCAAACAATGTAGGAGTCTTTGATTAGAAACATGATTCTTTTCTACTTCCCCTAAAATAAGCCCTCCAGTGAAAGTTTGGAGATACTCAGGAGAAGACATTAAAAGAATATTTTTAAAGGGGTAAAGGATCCACATATAAAAAAATTATAGAAGCTCTTTTAGTAGTGGCAAAGAATTTAAAATTGAAAGGATGGCCATCAATTGGAGAATGACTCAACACATTGTGTTAGAATATTATTGTTCTATAAGAAATCATGTGGAGGCAGATTTTGGAAAAAGTGATGATCAGTGTAACCAGAAAAATCATTCTATCATCTCTCTATCTATCTATCTCTCTATCTATCTATCGATCAATCTATCTTTTTGTAAGGCAAATGGATTAAGTGACTTGTCCAAAGTTAAAGAGCTAAGCAATTATTAAGTGTCTGAGGTTTGATTTGAACTCAGGTACTCCTAATTCCAGGGTTGGTGCTCTATCCATTGCACCACCTAGCTTCCCCCAGATCATTTTAAACCTTAACAGCAACATTATGTGATAGCAATAGATTTAGCTCTTCTCAGCAATACAATAAGCAAAGACAATCATCCACATCCAGAGAATGAATTATGGAATCTGAATGTAGAGTAAAGAAAATTATTTTCACTTTTTAAAATATGTTGTATTTTTTTCTTTCTTGGTTCTTTCAAAAAATTACTAATTTGAAAATATTTTAACATAGTTTAACATGATTGTACATGTATAATCAATATCCAAACTGTACTTGCTGCAATGAAGGGAGAGGTGGGAAGGAAGGGATAAAGAACAATGTGCAATGCAAATTCACAAAATATGTATGTTGAAAACTATCTTTTCATGTAATTGGAAAAAATAAAATTAAAATTGAAAAATAAATAGTACAAATTTTGTACTCTCACTCTCCTGTGAAAAGCTGCTGAACTTCAGTGGCTAAAAGGAAAACTGGGACCATTATTTAGGGTAAAGGGGCAGGGATTAGATGCAGCAGTTTCCATTTGAATTCATTGGGTCCATGCCTCAAATTATTCTACATATTTTTTTCAGAAATTCAATCCTTTCAACACCAGAACAGCCATTGCTTACTTTTCCTTGTTGAACCCACTTACCTGTCTTATTATTATTTGAATTTTTTAAAAAGTAGACTAGTAAATGGAATTTCTCTAATTTTTCACAACACCAATATGAAGCATATTTATCTTGAAATAATGTGATTTATTTTCTCTCCAGATATGAAATTCTATTGTATCTTATTCTGACAGTAAAAAAAATTTTAAAAAAAGGTCTTTTTTAAGGATGACAAAGTAATTCATTTGCTATGTCTTCTTACTAATCCTGGGAACAAGGACCCCATTACTGGATTTTAGATGGTTCATTTTATGAGGTGGATACCTGTCTATTAGAGACCAAAATGAGACCACCAACCTATTTCCTATAAGTCACCAAGCAATCATCACATGTTAACAATTTTCAGGCACTTCTAATCTGGTTTGGATTCAAAACAGTAACCTAGGGGTGAAAAGGTTACATATCCAAAGTCCAATCCCCTAAGGCCAACCAGACTTTTGGGTTCATGAATTAAAGATAATTAGATAATTTTAATTTAACAGGAATTGTCAAAATGTTTGGTCATTTCAAAAATGCAAATTTCTCTATTGAGTTCAGAACCATCTTTTCATTATATTTCTATTAACTAAGGTCATTATAGCATTAGTATTTTGAGAGGTTGAAATAATATTACAAGCAAATACTAATTTATAATGTATTAAATTGAAGGAGTGTTATTTATATCATTGAAATGTATAAGGCATATTTTGTATTATTTTGCAAATATGGAGTTTTTTTCTGTTGACCTTCTTTGAACTTAAGACTCAAATTCACCCACTTTGGTACTTGTATTAAAAAAGTTAATCAGAAAAGAAACAATTAGGAATTAAAGAAACTGGAACATTTGGGAAGCTTTTTTTTGTTTTTGTTAGAATAGTATTTTTCCATTTTTTTTGGCATGCAGATTTACCTAAAATGGGGAAAATTCTTCATTGCAATATTTTCTACGTTACTCTGAGCTTTAAAACCTGTACATTAAAGTCACTTCCTTTTAATTACATTGGAACTGAAATTTTCCAGTGATATAGGTAGAATACAATTTCATTGAATAATTGATTTATCCATACTTTCCTCAATTTACATAAGAAGAGAAGGAGGCCAATAAGGTTTAACTAAGTAACTAATCTTAACTTGCTCTAGGTCACATAGGTCATAGATGGAAGAGAGACAGATTAAATCCCTAGTCCTATATTTGCAGTTCTAATGTTCTTTTTAGTATAAATACCAATGCAATATTTTTTGATTCTTTGAATTGATCCTAAATTAAAGTAATATAATTTCCAACAACCTTTTATTTTTAGAATCCATCCCACAACTGAAGTTTCTTTTGTATTCAGAACCTAAAGAGTCAACAGTAGATTGAGAGATTAGATGTATAAGATTTATACATTATATATTTCAAGAATTCGGTTTCAAATTTTTCAAAACACAAAACTAATTGAGAACTTTTGAAAGTCTGGTATTTAATTATGGTTTAAGCTAATAATCCATTTCTCGAGTGCCCAGTCATTGGGATGACAAAAGGAAAAGAAGATGAATATTTTAATAAAAAACTCTTTCCAATGTTATGTCAGATCCATTTTTATAGGTGAAAAATTTAAATAGTCTATTGCTTCATCTTTGGTATCGAAGTCTAATTTGGTAGCATATGCTATTTTTAAAAAAATACACCACCTTCATTCAGGGGAATGATGAAGAGAATTGTGAATGCAACAGAGAGAATTTGGGTGGCGATATAAATTGACTCTTGAGATGTAAATTGACTTGAAGCAGAGAATTATGATTGTAACTGAAACAATTGTAATCTTAAAAGTTGCTTGAGGTAGACACCTCCCCCCATTCTTAATGTATCCTTGATTCATTGTTTAATGTAAAATTTGTATGCTGATCTCCTTAGGCTTTACCCTCTACCTAATTCCTGGTTTAGTAAGAGAAAGGGAGTTCACATTTTGCCCTCTAGATGAGAGGCAAGCCATAAAAACCTGGGTTGGACAGAAGCTCAAGGCCTGCTCAGTTTTCTCTGACCATGGCTCAGCCAAGGCTGTTTAGCTGTTCTTTTATCTCTCTCTCTCTCTCTCTCTCTCTCTCTCTCTCTCTCTCTCTCTCTCTCTCTCTCTCTCTCTCTCGTCCTTCCTATGTCTTGTTACCTTTTTAAATAAATTTTTGTTTTATTTCCACCCATACTTTCCTAGTCTGAATAATGATTCCTCATAGGCAGAATGGAACCCAAGTAGCCAGCAGCTGCAACCTAAAGCCCTTAAGAAATTTAAAGCTAGGGGCAGCTAGGTGGCACAGTGGATAGAGCCCCAGCCCAGGAGTCAGGAGTACCTGAGTTCAAAAGTGACCTCAGACACTTAATAATTACCTAGCTGTGTGGCCTTGGGCAAGTCACTTAACGCCATTGCCTTGTAAAAAACCCCCAACAAAATAAAACAAAAAAAAAAACTAAAAAAAATTCAAAACTATCTAAATAGTATCCATTTGACCTTTAAAAAGGTTGCCTTTCAACTATCTTAAAAGAAAAAAATTCTTTCTACTTTAACTTCACAATATAATACATGTTATATATGGGGTAGCACAGAGATTATAGAGCATTGAATTTAAGAGTCAGGGAGATCCAAATTGAAATCCCAACTTCCTCATCTGTAAAATAATGATAGTAATAGGACTTTGCTCAAAGAACGAAGACTTGAAAGATCAAATAAGATAATATTCAAAATGTCTTGCAAACCTTAAATTTCATATGAATGCTGGCTATTATTATTATTATTTTTAAAAGTCCATGTCAAAGAAACACATCATATTCTACAAATCTCATATAACAATTATAATTATGTATATTATAATTGTTGTAATTTAATTATTTTCACTATTTTGGTAGTGAAGTCCATGAAGGGATATTCATTGTTCTCAAGTGCTTTATTTTTTGAGTTATTTTCAATCAGACAGGGATGATGATATTGGACAAATTTTGATATAAAGTATATAATTACAGTACAACAGTTTTTAAGCAATGAAATTCCAAGTCCAGATGCATCTCCCATTCATTTAAACATTAGTTGCTTAAAATATATTCTGAACTCTCTAATAAAACCACATTCTGATGAATTGTATAAAAATAACTATAGTCTGGTACAGCATAAACTATAGCAGGCCTGATCAGTCTGGAAAAGCTTAAGTATGAGAACAGTAATAGACTGTATTATTACCATTTGACAATCAGACTGGATAAGGGCTAAGAGGTTCATCACCAAGTTGTTCACAGGATGAGGAATTTGGGGGCCATAGAAACACCTGAAGATCAACTTCATATATACAGAAAGGTTTCAATGTGTCAGTGTACATGATTACATCTTAATGAAATCCCAGATTCTTAGAGTACTGAAACACTTCTTAAATAATGAGCCTATAACGTTATTCATAATTTTTTATTTGTTTAATCAGTTTTTAGCCATTTCTGACTTTTCATAACTACATTTTGGATTTGCTTTAGGCAACAATACTAGAGTGCTTCATGATATTCTTTTCCAGCTAAATTTAGAGATAAGGAAACTGAGGCTAATAGAATTAAGTGACTTGCCCAAGGTCATACAGATTGTATCTGAGGCTGTATTTATAATTAGAACTCAAGAAATTGCTCAAATAGTAATATAAAAAAATAGAATCTCAATTATTTATCTTCCTCTTGAATCAAAATTAGCTTCAAAAATGAAGATCACTTTCTGATTATCAACACATCAATTCCCTAAGACTAAATCTAGAAATATTATTGAATGAATAAAATGGGGACATTACTTTCTGACTGTCACCCTTCCTTTATCTTAGCCCCTTCAACTCCCCTGAAACAAAAAGAAAACAAAGAGTACTAAGACAAGTCTATATGCCCAACCATAAATATGCCACAGTAAAAACTGAACATCTGGTAAAACTTACAATTTATTAGTGAGTCTTGACATTTACCCAGTAAAAACGTAAATGCCAAACATAAACTGATCAGAAAATACCTTCTCATTTTATTTATTAAATCTTATACTTTTGTTACTTGGAGGTATGGCAGATGGAAGCATGACAGCTGTCATTCAGAATGACTGATGAATGGAAAAACCATTGACTCTAAAGAGTGATGTAAAGGTGAACAGGATCTCCCTTTTCATCACCTTTAATGTAGCTTACTGAGAATTTGTAAGTACTCATATCAATTGTAGAATTTTGTTAGTGTTCTTTTTGTTGTTTAGGAATGAGCAGGTCTCTGGGGTCATTCAGCTGCTTTTATGCAGAATCCTTGCTGTGCTTCCATCTGTTACTTGAGAGTAACTTAGGTGACAGGGATAGAAGTTCTACTATATCAGTAGGAGGCAGATTCTGTACTTTGGTTGCTTGTTTTTACAAGAACTGTTCAGAGAGATTAAGGTGAGGGCAGTATGGTCTGATATTGTAAATTGGTGATATAGCATGGTAATAATGAACAATTAAGATCCTTAGGCTAAGGAGGAAACATCTTTCATGATGTTTTTATACCTCATCTTAGAAAAGAAAGAAATATAATCTAATCTAAAGAAGACACCTTTTAATTAGATAAATTAGGCCCAAGGCAAATTATTCCTCAGATAAGGATAATATGCAGTGTGATACACACAATACAAACTTGGGACTACAACATAACTCATGACAAAGAAAAAAAGGCAGAAAAGTTACTTAAAACTTCCTTAAGAGCAGAGATTATTCCCTGCCCCCCTTTTCTGTCTGTATATATTACTTTATAAAAGTTATCTGAATGGCATTGAAAAAAAGGATAAGAAGCTTTGATTTATGGTCAGACTTACAACTTGACTGATATAACTGAGGTATGGTTCACTTTCATATCTAAGGACAAAGGAAGAAGGAATCCTGGATATCCAAGAGAGAGAGGCAAAGGAAAAGGAAAGCAACACCATCTTCAAGTAGAGTCATAGTTTTTCTCAACCCAGTAATAATGGAAGAATAGTCTCTTGGGTAAATTAAAAGGACAAAAGATCAAAGAGAACTTCTGTTAGTTTTATTATAGATCTCATAATCAAGAAGAGTAGGTGAATATGTTCTCTGAGTAGCTTACCAGTGTTGCAAAGCTATTGAATTGAGTGATGATGAGGGACTTTATCTGGCCATCTGTTGGAAAGCAAGAATATTAGGTCACACATCATGAAACAAGTTCTTAGGACTGGGGATCATTTTATGGTACTGAAAGAATTCCCTGGTTGGTTGGGGAAAAGACAGGTGAAGACATAAAGGCAAAATTTTAAAAGTTAACATTTTTTTAGCTAGATTTTGATACTATATATTTGACAAGCAAAATCAATAGATGCAAATGCAACTAATTTTAGGGAAGAAAATTTCTCTTTAAATATTATGTTAAGTTGGTCTTTACAATGCAAAAATTGCTGAAACTAGGAAAAGTGATTGATTACATAATTCCTCAAGACTTTCTGAGGCTACAAAGTTGTTATTCAGTCTTGACTGAGAGACTACAAAACAAGCCTTATTAATTTGTCTTGCTAAATAAAGATAGTTCAATACTTCAATGAATCCTTTACTTCATCAGTGTGATTAATCTCTTTGGATTTCACATAAATCATGTCTTCTCATTCAATTTAAATCTTTTATATGTCCTCCCATGAGCCTTCCAGAGAGGGTCTGCTGAATATACTGGAAGTCATTATTTAAATCTTTTAACATTTTATACCACTTAGACTATTCATTTTTTATCTTTCACAGTCATTACATTGCCAGTTGACCTCTTTTTTGATTGTATCCTTTCTGGTTAAGTTCCTTTTTACTACCTTCTTATTTTATTTTATTTCTGTGCAGGTTGTTATTAGGAATATGTTTAATTCTTCTTTTACTTGGGGATGGAATGGCTAATTGCCAAATAGAAGTGTACTTTTGAAAATTCTTAGCACAATCTCAGTAAGTTTATCAACTTTTTACTTAAAATTCCTGAATTTTAGACACTTTATATAAAACTATAAAATGTATTAATATGATTTTTTGTGAAACATTTTTGTGAATATTGTGAAATATTATTTATGAAACAAAATTCAAAGATTTCTTTTTATTTTGCAGATTTTTAAAAAGTAGATGTCATTCCCCAGGATTTTAGAGTAATACATGTTTATGGTCCATATTTAATATTTCAAAAATAATACCAATAGGATCTGGAGGATCACCTCCAGATGCTTCCAATTGTATAAAATAGAGACTGGTTTTATTATTCCCTGTACCAGTGAAAGGGTTCCTAGACACTATCTGTAACAACTCAAGATATGTTTGATGCAACATAATTTAGGAAAAAATAAAGAATACCTGTTGTCTAGACCATGACATGCATGATAAACTGCAAAGTGTTTTTATTTCTTTCCATTAGCAGAGATGTGATGTTTTAACTTGAGTTATATTAAGCCCATTGAAGGATTTTATATTTTTAAACTGGAGAAACTTTGGGATTTTTGAAAGAAGTAGACAAGGAAACAATAGTTGGGAAGAAGTTGAAAATTTAAGTGTAATTGAAGATACCACAAGTAGGTGGGGGGGGGGAGGAAAGGAAATCAATTGCAGATACAGAGGGTTGACTTTGGCAATGAGGTCTATTTTTTCAGAGAATAGGCAAAAAAGAAGAGAGAATCAGAGATGATAACAAGGGATTTTGAGTTGAAGAGATTGGGAGAAGCATCAGTTCATGTAGAATAATACCAATCTTTCCAGTAAAGAAAGAATCATTATCAGCAGCTAGGATTGGGAAAAGAGAAGTGTAATGGGAAGAAAAGAGAATGTTTAGGTGGAATATCTTCTATGAGTGTGACAGGAAATCACTTAGGGAAGAATAAAAGTATCATCTATGACATCCTTAAAATCAAAGTGTAGGGAATATCATAATTTAATGAAGGAGAATCCCATGTGAGGGCTCTAATTCTTCACTGAAGATTGGCATCCCCTTTCCAATTTATTTTTGTAGAGGGGCCAAGAGCAATTAAAATTTAAATTATTTGTCCAGGTTCACCCAGTCAATATGGATCAGAAACAACCTGGACTGAGGTTTTTCTTATTTCTGAGGCCATTTCTTTATTAAATATGCTACATAGTCTCAATATTGTATTATCTTTATCATTAAATATAGTAGCTCTTAATTAATGATAGATAAAATATTTGTCTTTGAGAAGAAAAGAAATTTATAGATTCTAACAGGTCAATATTTTGGTTTAAAGTCAGTTAATCTCTTTTTAAATTGACTGAATTTTTTTCAGTATGCATTTAAAATCCCATTCAGTAAGTGAATATATATATATGCTTTAATAATAAAATTTCAGGGGGGTTGTGAAAGCAGGAATTCCCAGAAATTCTTTCCCCCCCAAAACTCCAAAAGTCATCAAATTATGACTCTAACCAAAATTTAGAGGGGCAGAACCACAGAAAGACTGAGTGATACAATTTCCCAGTCCAAGGCAACTTGGAAGTTCTGTGGGAAAAGTTTGTTTCACTGAGACTGGGGATTGGAAAAAAGCCCCCGTCACAATGCAGTGCAGCCCAGGTATCACTGGGAGCAGCTTGAAGGGGTGGTGAAAGAATGCTGCTGCATCAGAGTGCATACAGAGTGAAGTCAGGCCTCAGAGTGGCCCTGTGGTGAGAACCTGCAACGGAATGGGGGAAGCCAGCCTGCACATCTATAGTGTACCCCAAACAGTAAGGGGGTCAGGGGAGACTGGCAAAATCTCTCTGCTCTCCCTGGGGCAAGACTCTGCTGTTTTCCTACACTCTGATTCAGATTACAGTTTGGGCTTCCATACTACCATAGCAAAGCAGGGAGCATCCTCACAGCTCCACGGCAGAGGGGAAGGTCTGTGTCATCCACATATCAAAGCACAGGCAAGAAAGCAATCAGAGCCTCCCATAAGACTGGAGGAATTAAGGTCCCAGTGGGCTGTCCCAACCCCCCCCCCCCAAAGCCTTGGAAGTGCAGTAAATCAGTCATAGTTTGAGGAAATGAGCAAACAAAAGAAAAAGAAAAATCTGACCATAGAAAATTACTTTGGTCATCATTCAGAAGATGACAAAATTGACACTTCAGTATCCAAACCTCCAAGAGAAATAGAAAATGGGCTCAGGCTATGAATGAGCTCAAAAAAGACTTTGAAAAACAATTAAGGGAGGTACAGGAAAGACTGGAAGGAGAAATGAGAGCAATGCACATAAATCATGAAAACCAAATTAACAGCTTGTTGAAAGAAATACAAAAAGGCCTGAAGAAAATAATCTGTTAAAACCAGTTTAGGTCAAATGGAAAAAAGCAACACATAAAACAAATGAGAAGAATGCCTTAATAAAGCAGAATTGGCCAGCTAGAAATAGAGATAAAAAAGCTCTCTGAAGAAAATAACTCCTTCAAATGCAGAATGGAGCTAAAGGAAGCTGATAATTTTGTGAGAAATCAGGAAGAAATAAAACTATTCAAAAAAAGTCACAAATTAGAAGAAAATGTGAAATATCTCATTGGAAAAACAACCTACCTCAAAAACAGATCCAGAAGAGATAATTCTGAATGATGACAGAAGTAATTTTCTATTGTCTATTTTCCTCTCACATCCCAGTTTTGTCACTTTCACTTCATCTTCCTGAATCTTAATTGCATTATCTCGCATTATCTTGTAAATGAGGGCATTGAACTTGATAACAATTAAAGTTCATTCCAGGTCTAAATCTTTGATCCTATGATTCTCCTATCTGACTAGCTGCCCCTTCTCAGTTTTCCATACTAGATTATCATACACATTCAACTCCTCTCTATGTGTATTTCTCCTCTTATCTATTGCTACATATTGTTTAAGTGATTTCATTATTTTCCTTGAATTCAATTATCATCTCTATGCAGATGACTCAAAGATCCATATATCTAGGCTTAGGATCACCCATTTTATCCATATCTTGAACTTCCTATGGGACAATTATAAATGATATCCATATCTCAAACTATTTAAAACATATTCAAAATTTTCCCCCAAATCCTTCCCTGTTCCTTACTTTCCTATTTTTGTTCTGGGCACCATCATTCTTTCAATCACCTGGTCTGAAAACTAGTTCTTTACTCTTTCTCAAATTCCATGTTTAATTAGTTCCCAAATATCATTAATTCTACTTTTATAGCATCTCTAATAATTATCTACTTCCTTCTCTCACCTTACATGATCACCACCTAATTTCAAGTTCTTAGTGACTTTCTTCTAGACTATTTCAATAAACTCTTAATTAGGCTGTCTTAAGTCTCTCTGTTCTTCATTCATTCTTCCATAGAGCTAACTCAATAGTTCTGATGCATTTATTTACTTTTATCAAATTCCTTATAAAGAATTTCTAAAAGCTCAATATTGCCTCTTGGATAAAATGAAGAATCTTCTACTTAACATTTAATATTCTTCACAACTTGACTTCATTTTCAGGTTCATTGTACATTTCTTCTTTATGTTTCAGTCAAATTATCTTATGTACTTTCCCTTCCTAATAACCCTTCATCTCCCATTTCTATGGATAGACTATCTTTTCTAATTAGAAAACACTCTGATTTCATTTCTACCTCTCAGAATTCTAATAGTCCTTCATTACTCACTGTATATCATCTTTGGTTATTATTACTCATTTGTTTCCAGTCATGTCTGACTCTTTGTGATCCCGTTTATTTATTAGTTTAGTTTATTTTTGTTTTTTTTTCCTGGAAGATGCTGGTTTGCCATTTTCTTTTTCAGTTCATCTTACATATGAGGAAACTGAGTTCAACAGGGTTAATAGACTTGCCCAGGGTCTCACAGTTAGTAATTGCTGAGGCCAGATTTGAATGCAGGAAGATAACTCTTCCTGACTCCAGCCTCAATATTATGTCCAGTGTGACACCCAGCAGCTCAACTAATTTTAACTGAGCTTATTATTGCTATCTCACAATCTTTTTATTCCCCTGTGATGATTCCAGGCTCCATACTCAATCTACTATGCCATCTAACAGGTTCTGTATGTCCCCCTCTTACATGCCCAGTGTGTAGAGCACCAGTTCTCAAGTCAGGAGGACCCGAACTCAAATTTGACTTCAGACACTCACTAGCTGTGTGACCTTGAACAAGTCACTTAATCCGGATTGTCTCTACCTATCTAGGGCCATCTCCAGTAATCCTGGTTCATATCAGGGCACTTGACCCTGATGGCTCTGTAGGAAAAAGTGAGGCCAATAATTTAGCACAGCCCCCCCCCCCCTCACTCAAATCCAATTCATGTGCTTGTCACGGTGTCACCTCCCGGATGTGGATGTCATAGTCTTCTAAAATTAAGGACAACATAGAGTGCAATATTTAATTATGCCCAAAGAACAATAAAACTATTCATACCTTTTGACCCAGCATTTCCAATTTCAGGCCTATAGCCAGAAGAAATCATAAAAAATGAGAAAAGTGCCACATATTCCAAAATATTCATAGTACCTCTTTTTGTAAGTGGAAAAGATTTGGAAATTGAGGGGCTACCCACCAATTGGGGAATGATTAAACAAGTTGTGGTATATTACTATTATGGAATACTATTGTTCTGTAAAAACCGTAAATGGTTAGACTCTAGAGAAGCATGGAATGAATGCAGAATCTGATGCTGAGTGAAGGGATTAACATTAACACATTAACAACAACATAGTAAGATGATCAACCTTGATGGATGCTCCTCTCAACAGTTCAGGGAGCTAGGATGACCCCATTAGACTAGCTATGGACAGTGCTATCCCCATGTAGAGGAAGAAAAACAAAATAAAATAAAAACAAAAAACCTTCAGAATCTGATAACTACATTTGCTTTTTAAAAAAAATCTCATGTATTTCTTTCCCTTAATCCTAATTTCTCATACCAAAACTGACTAATCTGTAAACATGTTTAACACAAATATATATGTACAATATAAATTAGTTCGCCACTGAGGATAGAGGGGTGGGAAAGGAGGGTGGAAGGAAATTTTGTAACTTAATAATATATATACACATATGGATAAATGTTGAAAAACTTTCATAATATGTATTTGGAAAAGTAAAATATCAATTAAAAAGGAAAATA